>NW_026849237.1:0-37515 GCF_030867785.1 Colletotrichum acutatum | reverse complement strand
GAGAAGACACATCGTTTCGTCGGATGGACCATGCTGGGACTTTTCTGGGTCCAGGTTGTCCTAGGCGCAAACGACAGCAAGGTCGCAAATATGTCTTTGGGCGCCGCATGCATCCGTACACCTGGATTCTGGATGCTGGCAGTCGCCACGATGAGCATCGCCTCCTCATGGTTGTTCCTCAAGAAAGTTCCTGTCGAAGCTGAGGTGCTTTCCGACCACGCAGTTAGACTGCACTTTGACTACACAGTCCCCGTCAACGGTAGCTTTGTCAGGCTCTCCCAAAGGCCTCTTCTGGAGTGGCACTCGTTCGCCACGATTCCGGCCCCTGAGAAGGTCGAACACCGCGAGAAGGGTTTCTCTCTGGTTGTTTCCAACGCAGGCGATTGGACCAAAAACTGCATTCAGAAACCCCCCACTCACATTTGGGTTCGCGGTGTACCGACCTGTGGTGTCATGCGCATTGCGACTTGCTTCAACCGCGTTGTTGTCATCGCCACTGGATCTGGCATTGGGCCTCTTCTCGGTCACATTCAGCAGCCGAGCTGCGCGACACAGTTGATCTGGTCCACACCAAAGCCCGAACAGACGTTTGGCAAGCCTTTGCTCGACGCCATCAAGAGAAAGATCCCCAACGCAGTGATTCACGACACCAAGGTATCAGGCCGTCCGGATCTAGTGAAGATGGGATACAACCTTTTCCAAAGCTTCAATGCCGAAGCTGTCATCATCATTGCGAACGAAAAGATCACGAAGAAGGTTGTTTATGGTCTTGAAACTAGAGGTGTTCCGGCATATGGCGCTATCTGGGACTCTTGAGCGGGTTATATTGCTTGTTGGAAGCGCTGGGGGACTGTTTCTTTCCTTGTTCTTTTTTTCATTTTTCGTTTTTTTCATTGATCCTTAGCTTCGAAATGGAGTCGGGCGTTTCCCGGATGATTTCTATTCGTGGTACAAGTCAGCCGACCAATATCTCACATTTCTCTCTCATGATTATCATCCAAAATGCTAGCTAGATAGTGATCTCAATCCATTCTTTACTATGATATTCAAAAATGTGTCTTTGACGATGGAGTTGTTCGCAACCGAGAGATATCGCCATTACAGCCATGTCAACATAGGCACTGGCATTGACTTTCGCAGACGTGCCAGAGCAGCTCTTTTCCAGGAGTTGATACATACTTGTAGTCAACTTAAACCGGCTTCGGTATTCTGTATAATCATGTCGTGACTCTTTACCGGAGGTTTCTCATCGTCAAACTATAGAGACCGTTAGTTGCATCCCATGCTTCCGATGCAGTTCGATCTTCACATAATGTAAGTACACATTGTCATTATGCTTCTTTCTACTTGACATGAAATACGAAAATAAAATCAGAACTAAATAGGATGGCCGAATGAAGCTACTCTGTTTTGATTAACAACTCGAGGACTGGGAAATGACTGCAGCCATGGATGGTACAAGGCCCACAACTAGATCGGGGAATTAGTCAGTCAACAATCAATAATGAGAGACCACGGAAAGCCTACCAGATGGCCAAGGCAGACTCGTGCGCTGCGGACAGAATAGGGATGAGTTCCCCCCAGTCTAATTTGCCGAGACACTCAGAGGTTTTTGGCCGAGACTCGAGAGACTGCAATGTCATCGACCCTATCTGTAGATATCAAGGAGAACACAAACAACCTTTGCAAGATTGGCTCACTTCCTTGGCAATGGCAACCTATGACTCGCCGACATTATGCGTGCCTCCAGTCATGTCCGACGACTAAGGCCGGACACGAGGTTGCCTTCTCCTGTCCCATCTTCCTGCCTTGAATGTTATTCGCCGGTAGCTTGAAGAGCGGCTGGACTTGCTGGCTCTCCAAAAGTCTTCGAAGTCCACGAGGTCTGAGCGTTATGATGATTGGGCACACGTGTGTCATCAATTAGGTGCATGGCTGAGAGTTTACACGGAGCTGCACTTGGCGATACCTCTCTGGCCAGTTGGGGTTGAGGTAATTAAGCAAAGCAGCGCAGCAGTCGTTGTAACCCCAAGGGATCGGAGACGTGAAAACATACGATTTTCAAAGATTCATGGTGAGGCGTAAAACATTTCGAGATACGAGTGGTGCATTGGTTGAGGGGTAGCGAGCCGACTTCGATGGCTTCGTGCTTAGGTTGTCTCGGCACAATTGATAGAGCAATTCACGCCAATGATTTACCATTCAGAACAACATGCGCCCTTTACTTCTGTCTCTTCCTATGCATACAACACTGTAGAAGCTTGAGCATGTAGCCATGCACAGACAAGCACCTATCTTCGGAAAGTGTCATCCCGTTGGGGAACGGTAGATGCTAAGTTCTATGTTGGGAAGGTATTTCTGTTCTTCCATCTGCGGTTCAAAGTATGTGTCTTGTCCAAAACCTGTTTTGAACTCCAATGCCTACCTTGATAAGGCATTGATCCAAGTGTGGTAACAGTAGCAATGGCATTTTGTGGTTGTCGGTACTCTATTGAGGACTTTAGGCCGCATGATTTGCATACAATCACATCGCGAAGGCGTATGGAGTTGGAAATCATTGCATTCGATGATTAACACAGCGAACACAGGCCTAACTGCTACAAGACAGTTGATCAGCTTCCTGATAAAGAAGCTCAGTAAATAGAGGTTCGGCAGATAATATGCCAAGTGCCAAGTGAATCAGTTCCTAAGGCATACGTAGCTGGTAAGAGGTTGGTAGATGTATGTTGCCGAGGCTCAAGATGCCTCTGTATCATGCATAACCTCGGTGTCTAGACAAGGAATGTTACTCTCAGCAGCAAAGCTGACGTCGTCCCATAGATTCCTGATGCCCTTTGTGCTTATGTGTGATTTTCGCTCAGGTTGTTCGGAGGACGAATATGCAACATCGCTGCAGCCGGCCGGCCTTGATGTACGTGTTGATCTGTTATTGTAGGAGTGCAACTTCTGCATGAGCGACCAAGAGGCATGAGCTTTGAGCCATGGAAGAGCTTTCCTTGCTGTTTCTGGTAGCGAGCTATTTAGTTGCTAGGTGTCGTCTGGCTGCAGTGCAGGTGGCTAGGGCTTCGTAGACGTTTCGCGATGGAGACTAGTAGATACTCTGAACAAAGCTATGTTAACAGTGAAGATAAATTATTGACAAGATAGAATGCTTCAGATCCCACCTCGGCCTGCTCTATTAGGTTCAACTCCTGCATAGGATTGGCCAAAACAAGAGATAAACACATGCCAAAGATCTGTCATCCGAGGCGTCAAGTTGCATCTTGCTGCATCAACGGGAGGAACAAATCTTGGCAAAAATGTGTCAAACAGTGATGAGGGGCTGAAAGGTCGTTTGAGCCATTGTAACCTCGAGACGGTAACTCGGAGGGTAACATGTTGCTCCAGAAAGGGGAGGTAAGAGCCAGTCCAGTTTTCGATGAACATGTGGCACAGGTCTTGGGCGTACGATCGATGATATCGACTTCCCAACTTCCAAGTTTGTCGCGGTAGTCATATTCGATGCCGGAACTTGGCTGCGTCTGCATGCAACCTGGGGCGGCTGCACCATGCGGCATATCGCCTCCACCAAGCGCTAAATCTACTTCCCCAGGACCCAAAACAACCTAACAAAACTAGCTCAATGTGACGTAGACGACGGCTAGCTAGTCGATCAAGGACGTTCGTCATTAACACCAAGGGCTGGGCGACGCAGGGGTGTCTTGAAGCGCTCTCGAAAGTTCAGGTGGTTGAACTTGCACAATCTGCCATCCAAACCAGACTTGCTTCTTTCGGCCCTGATCTGTCCTTCGGCATTCGAAAGCCAAACATTGCCACCTCGACGTTGCGTTGTAGCTTGCAGAGTCGAGTTGTATTTGGACACTGAATCGGTGGCACAAGTCCGGGCGCGACTAGGACAAGCAACATCAGAGTTGATGATACTGATTCGTGCGATTTCGTACACAATGTAACTAAAATGTCTTGCTGCAAATTGTTCTCTTTCCCAAAGTCGAATTGCAAGGCGTTCTCGAGAATCTCGCGATCATCGTGCATGCTGCAATTCGGTTTCGCAGAGCTCAGCGTTGTCGAAAAGCCCCAATGATGGAGACGCGTTGGAGTTTCAAATGACAGTCATCTCAACTCAGCCCGGATTGATTTTCGTGAAGATCGGATAAACGGCCTAAAGAGTTTTTTTATGATATTTGTCAATACAGCCACTCAGAGCAGAGTTGTTGAATTCGTGGTGGTGTTGATGTCGTATTGTGGTTTTCTGTGGTCCCCCCAGCGTGGCAGCGCAAGACGCATCCTTGTTCCCCACAAAGCACCGCGAAAGCGAGGTGAAAGTCAAGTTGGGCCAGACGTGCTTCAAGTTCAGCTGTCTTAAGTAGTTCAGTCGTCAAACACGGGACGATTGGCCTGTGCTTACTCAAGCATCGACAGTCCGGACGGCGAGAGCGAGTCTCACAAACCCTGGAGTCTTAGGTGGCCTCGTTAGAAAACATCTGGACAGCTTAATTATAGCTGCTTCTGTGCGTAAGCGTACGAAAGCATCCAAGTCGCTCGATTCCTCAGATACAACAAGTCCGAATAGTTACTGGACGAACGCCATCGACGGCAAGAATGCGAGAAATAAAGTTGAGACGGAAAAGAAGTGCCGATGGAGAATTCCAGATCCAGAATCAATCAAATATCAATATGTCCGGAAAGACGTGACGGGAGAAAAGAGGGTCACGGACAATTGAGGCATTCTTTTTCCTCCGCAGCTATGGTCAGTTGCGCCGCATCTGATGGGGAAGCGAAGCATTGGTAGGAGCTTGAGACCAATTGACAATGTCCAAGGTCACGCTGGTTCTCGAAACCGAGCTTCCAATCTGTTTTGAGGTAAAGTTTGCCAGATTTTCCATGCCAGCAAGGGCCCCTTGATTGGTCTTTGCCGGTATTTACAACCCTAGTGCCGATCTGATGCCCAGTTGTCCCCCACTCTCTGTCGGAATGGGTGACATCGACTGGACGGATGGGTTCACGTAGATTGGATGGGTGGCTTGGCTTCAGATAAAATTCTCCGTTAGTTCACCATAGGGCAGATCGTTGCAAGGCTTGGGGGCAAGGCAGACAGTCGCGAGCAGACAAATGGCAGTGAAACGCCTTGTTGCACTCAGTCACCATCTTTTGCATTCACAAGATAGCAGATCCTTGGCCTGTTCTAGGTTCATCCTAGCCTTGAGGACCGGATAGAGCCTGCCGGCCGTCGTTCATTGGATTCCCGCCTGTGTCAAAGGCCAAATGCTCCACTCGGGGTTACCCGCGCTGCGTAACGGTGCAGGGGCGTCAATTTGGGTTTGAATCGGTCTCGGTCTCGGTATCGCAGTATAGAGTGGGAGAGTTCCATCGACCGGCTGTGCAACAGTGCAATACACCAAACACGAATGATTTGGCTGTCAATCGTTGCAGTGATCTGCCAGTGTTGTGCGGCCTGATCTTGTTTTAGACTAAAACGTCGTCATGACAAATGACTCGGCCTCAACATAGGGGGTTTACTTTAATAGTCCATCAACGACGCAAGATCATGGTTAAATCAGCCGACAATTCAGCATCATCTTGAGCCAAGTTGACAACAACCGCATCTTCATCGAATCGGATACCCAAAAGCGCAACTTGCTAATCTTGAAATCATATCATCTACGCAAAGTCAATCTTCAATTCCCCCGATTCGGATTCGACACCGAACGCGCCAATCACAATCCGCCAATTTGCCATTAACGGAAATCCTTCAACATGGCCGAAGCTGCAGCACACAACTTCCCCCCTGTCTCTAGTGAGGTCGTCAACTTGGCGATTGCGGAGCTGGTTCTTTATGGCCTCATGTTCCCTCCCGCAGTATGGATCACCTGGAAGCACGGAAAGAAGGGCATGGTTTGCTGGCCTATCTTTGTCTCTCACTTCGCAATGAGATTCATTGCCGATATCTACCAAGTCATCAAACGAGACGAGCCATTGCTACCAAACCAGGTCAACATTATGACTAGCGCCGGTAGTTTGGCTTGCTTGTCACTGACGTTGATTGGCATCGTTTACGAAGCGTAAGGGAATCCGTGAATACCTGGGGTCGATAAGAAAGACTGACTCACCTGTGTTTTATAGCAACATCATCCTGCCCGGGTCACCGAAGCGATGGACCGAGAAGATCATTCTGGGCGTCACCCATCTCATGAACACTGCGGGCATCGGCATGGCAACCTATGGAGGATCCCCGAGCCACGAAGGCGGCCTTATCAACAACAGTTTGAACCAAATCGGTAACTGCTTGGAGCTCTTCGTCATGTTCGCCGTCTGCGCCTGGCTGTGGCCCACCTACAAGAAGATCCGGTCCTCGTCCAGCCCCAACTGCCGCCCCGCGATGCTCATGATCCGCGCTGCTGTGGTCGGCTTGCCGTTCCAGTTGATTCACCTGGCTTACACCACGACCTACGCCTTCAACCAGATTTCCAGCCTCGACCCCATCATGGGATCTTTTGCAACGAAGCTTGTCCTGATTTTCGGCACATACCTCGGTGTTACCATTGCTATGCTCGCAGGAGGCTGGCTCGGCATGAGCGCCGACATGCCCAAGGCCGTGCAGGTAGAACTCACCCCTACCGATGTCGAAGGCAACAACAATCTTGTGCGTGACGACATTCCTTTGACCCGGGACTGGAGCAGAGACGACATTGCCAGAGCGAAGCAGGGCTTCGTCTAAAGCATCAAAAGCTTGGCGTTCGTCGTTTCCTTTGGACTTTTTCTGAGCGATTATTTTCCATTGCATTGCGTAGCGAAAGAAAACGAACCAACGGGTCAGGAGACTGACGACTTATCGGGCCTTAGGAAGAAGAAGACTCAGCTCAGACCGGAAGATTCCGACTTGGAGGACGAACCCGATCGAGGAAGGGAGCTAGGGCCTGGGAGACTTCTATCAACGATAACAGGGATTAGTGCTTTGAGGCAGGACGTGCAGGACACGGGAAACTGCACTCGAGTGCCGGATAGGTCTGGTTTTGGGTTTGGTATTTGGATTGGGTGGTGGAATTTCCAGACAATCTCTTTCCCGGTTGATTTTACGTTTGATGGTCTTCTGTCTCGTTTTCCCCTTCCGCATATAGAGTGTATCATAAGTCTTTTTCTTAGCGTCTTAACTGCTCAACTCGATCTCAACGGAATGGCTTCCTCGAAAACTTGAACTTCTGTGACTTGGAGACAATGACGCGTCTATCGAGTTTCCCTTTCGCGGAGAAAGATGCAAGTGGACAAGAGTTGGAAAATATTCACTCGAACAGAGGGGCGCGTAAATGTTATGACATGGGGCAAAAAGAAGCCGCACCTGTGTCGAGGGTTGCCAAAGTGGTTTTATTTCACATGGCTGCGATCGAGGATGATACCTCCAAGGCGTTTCATATTTGTAGTCACTTACAGTGGATGTCTTACAATTTCACAGATAAGTAGACGCCTTGGCTCCATTCTCTTAGCTCACAATAAAGACCAAGAATAAGCTTGAATTCAAGCAGCTTTTTTCTTCTGTACATATAGAAAAGGCAGGTAGTTTCAATGCCATGGCTCAGTGCTTGGCTAAGTTAAATAAAAAGCTCGATCGGCCTAATCAGGACTGTGGGAAGGCCATACCCCGTCTCATCACCATAGTCAAGATTCTAGAAAACCGTGGAGTCCAAGTGTTCTGTCCTCGGTTCAATTTTCCTGCTGAAACCGTAGGCTGGGAGTACTAGTTGCACATAATTCTTGTAAGTAACTTTGTGCTGGTATATTTGCGATGTCTCTCGCGAGTTTTTGAATGTCGACAACGTCTAGAGACCCCGCCGCTAATCCCCGCTCAGCCCTTTCACCTTGTTGTCCAAATCACCCTGCTATCAATGCAGGGCTCTGTGTGTACGTACCGTCTAGTCTTGCCTTATTCGCACAGCGTCTTCTTGGAGTATTTTCTTCCCTGCGACCTTAAATGATACGAGCCATAGGAGAAGAATGACGGCAAACTGCGAAAGAAGCATGGAAGGAAACACTTGGAGACCCGCCACCTGCGTGATAGCGCCGAGAATGTACGGAAGTATGGCACCGCCGACTTGGCCGAGAGAAGCTACAAACGACACTGCACCAACATGCAGCTCTTTCGGTAGGTAATGAACAAACTCGACGATGCAAGACGGGAACAAAGGGCCCATCACGAAGCCGAGCAGCGCCATCGAAAGTACCGAAACCCAAAGAACCTGCACTATCATGAAAAGCACCACAATGGCGGGAGCGAGCGCCAAGTAGATTATGACTGCCCGTTTTGGGGTCAATTTTTCCGTGACTGCACCCAAAGCCAGTCGTCCAACCGCCATACCTGCCCAGAAGCCCGAGGAACAGATACTCGATGCGTAAGTGCTGGTATGGCGGACGCGGAGCATGAAAGTGACAACCCAGCCGGAAACAGTGCACTCAGTGCCTACATATGCCAGAAGGTAAGCGGCGTATATCCAGGTCGCGCTGTATCGGAAGATGGCTCGTTGGTCAACTCCATCTTCAGGGTTTCCCTGCTTCTTCTTTTTCTCATGGTACTTCGCGGCAGTCTCGTGTCTGAACGCCAGGGGCAGAAAGACCGCTTCTGCAGCAGATGCAATAGCCTGAAGGCGTGTTAGTAACCAACCAAGGAAGAACTCAAGTCTTGTCCAAGTTCGCATGATACAAACTTACCAGCACATAGAACCACTGATACGACTGTCCATTATTCGCAGACAACATAATCCCTGCTAGGTACGGGCAAGTCGCAGCCCCAATTGAGAATGAGCCATGCAAAAGACCCGATAGGGTATTCGCGTTA
The DNA here is from genome assembly GCF_030867785.1 of Colletotrichum acutatum. NCBI lineage: Eukaryota > Fungi > Ascomycota > Sordariomycetes > Glomerellales > Glomerellaceae > Colletotrichum > Colletotrichum acutatum. The sequence continues at coordinate 28,691 of NW_026849237.1, read as the reverse complement.
TTCAGTGCAGCAACCCAAGCACACCAGGATCCATCGACTATGCCAACTCCGAAGGAACCTACAGTGACTCCCAGAAGGAATACTGGGAAAGGTGGATGGAAGGAGCCTACTGCGGCGTAGACCAGATGGCATGCGGGACCTGTGAAAGCAATTCCGCGTTGCCCGAGTTTCTCATGGATGCGACTGTTAAGAAGAGATGCCAAGCAGTACCCGACTGGTCCAACGAGAAAGATGGCGGAGACTTGAAGTTCGTTAAGCTGGTAATATGTTTGCTGGTGCGGTAATGTAACTCCAATTGTAGCCACGAAAAGGCCCGCGACTATGAAAGAGTAAGCTGCCGCGGCAAGCTTCAGTGCGATGGCTTCTCGGTCTTGTCCGTTGATAGATGCCCTGGGATCGATATCCGAATCTGCACTTCTAGTGTCAAGCAACCGTTCTGATTCTGTTGCACCGTTGAAGTCAGGTGATAACGTGAGAGGCGCCATAATTCGTGTTGTTGGGGTCGCTGTGAACGAAGAGCATCTGGTATGTAGCTCCCTTGACTATGCCATTGGGGTAAGTTGACGGCTTGAAATGGAGGGTGTCAGTGATTCTTAACGGTTTCAGGGTTCAAGAGCCGAGTCGGCAAAGCTTCGGATGATCATCCAGATGTTGCCTTTTTAGGAACATGTTCCAACTCGGATGGGTCCTTGCGCTTCGAAACAAGGTTTGATAATAGAGTGTTGGCGCTTGTTGTCTTTGGCTCAGACCAAACCTCAAAGCTTCAGTTTGACCCGACGATTAGCTTCAATGTTCTACCGCAGACATCTTCTGGATTTAGGATATAGAACAAGCATCATGCAGCTATGTCAATTGACTTCATATAGCACATCATAGATCTTGACCAGCCCAACCTTGCTAGCTGGAGACAAGCATGTAATATCTCGAATAAGCCAGTACACTCGACATAAGATAGCCAGGTAGCGCTTAGAATCCCGATTGAAAGTACGTATCATCACTTTTATTTCACCCCATAGAGAGGGAAAAACAGAGGGAGATAGGGATAACATGACATTCGAGTCCCAGAATTGCATCAATTCGGCGCCAATCATTTCTACTCCCGGCGGGTCCAACGGATGAGCCCAGGCTGAACCGGACGCGCAAACATGGATGTGTGATCCGTAGGCGGCACGATGCCTGTTCTTCCATCCATGGTGCCGAGTTTGAAGTTGCGCACAATAGTGCCGACAATAACACCTAGATTCAAGTATGCAAATTTCTCGCCAATGCAACGGTGTCGCCCCGCCCCGAACGGGATGTAAGGACTTCTGGTACCTTTGGAAACTGCGCCGTAGCCGTAGTCTACAACATCATTGGCATCAACGATGCCCTCGCTAGGCTGTGGCTCATCCCATCGATGAGGATTCCAAGCCCTTGCGTCCGGGAAATGTTCGTCGCTTATGGCAGTCACCATTGGCGAGGCCAGCAGCACTTTGTCAGTGCCGACTACGTAAGGACTTCCGGGAATGGCCAGAGGGTTCATAACCTTGCGGAGAATGGAGTGGATGGAACCATGTAGGCGAAGCGTCTCCTTCACGACATTGTGTAAGAGCGGCAGCTTGTCTAGGTCAGAATATTGCATTGGCGAGAGTCGACTTTTGTCTCCATGACCAAGATTCAGTATCTGCTCTTGATAAAGCTCTTCTGCAATGTCGGGATGCGCGGCTAAACGATGCATGATCCATGCACTGGCTGATGACGACGAGTGTTGACCTCCCATGAGGAGCGTGATCATCATGCACGCAACCTCTTTATCGGGCACCGGTGTTCCATCCTTATAGTTCGACTTCATGAGGTTCCAGAGCATGTCGTACTCGTCGTCGGACTCGAGACCATTCTTACGGCGTTGGATGATGATATCCTCGTAGACGTCTCGCATCTTGTTGTGGGCAGCATCGCGACGTCGGTTTCGGGGTAGAGGTAACCAAGGGAAGAGGAAATTAATTGGGGTGAAGCCCTGGTGGCCAGGCTGTCAGTTTCATACTTGTATCTAGAGAAGCCCAATATCAATGGAGGGATATGAGCCACTTACCATGTCAAGGTCATGGTACAAGCCCGCAAACTCAGCCGTCAGCTTTTGCCTGACCTCTTCTCCTTGTAATGAGCGCGCTGCTGTGAATAATGTGATCTCAGACATGGCAGCAGAGATGTCAACAACACCCGACAACCCCTTCCATGCAGGGCTCATCTTGATGTAGTCCAGCACTTCCTTCTCAATCAAAGGAACGTGAGATTCCAGAGCCTTTTGTGTCAGTCCAAACTTGACAAACTTCTTCTGTTCCATGAGCTTGGAATTCGGGCAGTCGTAAATGACATCTTTTCCAAACACGGGAATCGTGAGCGGTCCGTAAATCTCCTCGGCGTTGATGTCCTGAAGCTTTCCATTGAGAATGAAGTCGTTGCCCTCGATTCCCAGATAGCAAGTCATTTTCCTGCCGAAAAGGGTGAAAGTAAAGACATCGCCGTACTGGCCAATCGTTAGCCAAATGGGCATTGAGAGCTCACGTAGCTCCTGCGCGGGACTTAACAGTACAAACCTTAGCACGGTACTTGACGAAGAACGCTACGGGATCCATGCCATAGGAAAAAGCATTGCCAATATAGGGGATCCAATGAAAAACAGCTGGGGGTTCGCTTTTGCCGTGGAAAAGCGTCTGACGGCAGGCATTGATCAGAACCAACGCGACTAATCCAACGAAGCCATAAAAGGCAATGGGGGCCAAACTCGATAGGTCCCAAACCTTTATAGAGTCTGCCATTTTTTTGGCGGCTGGGTTTTGTCGATGTTTTGCAGAATGATGAGAAAGCTGTCAAGGTAAGAAGAAGACAAGGAATGTGTCTGGACTAACACAAGACATCCCGATAGCTCGGGAAGGAAAAACCACGATATTTCTTTTCGATTCATACATGCGTAGTAGGCAATGGCAAATATCCAAATCTCCGTCGGTGATTTGGACCCAAGTCTGGCAACTTGGCAACAGCTCAAATGCCTCTCGAATTCGTATTCGTCTGGACCTACAGGCCTTCGAGGTGTTAGTAACAGCGATGTCCACATCGAATGTCCTGCTTTCATTGATGACGCCTGGAGCTCAAAGATGGCTCGTATTCGTATTAGGTACGTACCCCCCCATTGAGCAGTAGACGCTGCTGATTTCAGTTGAGACCAGTGGGCCTAGGGAATAAGCACTAGGAAATCACTGTGGTCTCCTAGAACATCTTTATTGATGAATGCACAATTGCTGAGTTTCATAAAGCTCGTGCGAGTACAGTGAGTTAGGTCGCTATTGTTCAGATTATGCTCCCTAAGATGAGGTATTAACTTGCTCGAACTTGGAGCAGGTTGGAGCTCGTATAAGCCGGATCTCGGTCTACCCTATCTACCTCTCAAGTGTTTACCCTTGACTGCGTGTTTTACTTGAAATACATGCAAGGTAAGGATATAGAAACATTTCTCTTTCAGAGTATTGACCTTGCTACTTTCCAACCTTCTCTACTCTTTCTGGCAGTACTTCCAATACCGGGTGACACTTGCTGCACGGATCTGTCGACCCCATTTGATCATGGCAAAATATGACGAGATCTGCGCAAGAGCAGCAAACGCAGCAACGAGAAACGCGTTTTGATACCCCATGTTTTCAACCCAAGGGGTTATTCTGATATCAATTAGCTAAATGCGCCTCTTCCCAGCGGTTCAAACGCGACTCACCCATAGGACACAGCAAAAGACATGGTGTTGCGGATCAGGATGACGGTGACAATCGCATCTTCGCCCAGCTCCTTGTAACAGTCGATGCAGTAGCTGATTGATAGCTGGCTGCCAGCAGTGATAGCTGCACCGAAGACCCCCATTGCAAAAATCAGGCCAAACCAGTGAACCTCGTGCGCAGCCCCGACGCCCCAGAGGAGAAGAGCACCTGGGATGCAGATTAACAGTGCTGTGAAGAGCAACAATCGAAATTCAGGCTCCATTATTCCATTGTTATGGCGTGCCTTCCAGATGACGAACTTGTCGCCAAAGAGCCCCGAGTACACTGTTCTGTAGCAAACCATTAGAGATTATACTGAAGCGCGAGAGAGAAATCTGGATGTTGCTTACCCAATGCCGACGCCGATCAAACAGGATATGTAAGACAATCCAACAATGCTTGATCTGAAGTTGTAAGGCGAGCTCGATAAAATCAAGGATGCAGTGCCATTCAGGACATTGAAATAACAAACGACGGCTCCATACATGAAGCCTGCGAATACGATTGATGGAAATTGGAAGTAGAGGAATGGTCTGACCACCATTTCTACAAGTGAGGCGTGATAATTGATGTCCTGTTTTCTGAACATTTTGAGCTTGTCAAGGTATGCCTTCTTCGCCATAGTTGGTTCGAGGCTAGGAAGCGTCTGGACAGGCGCTACTCGATCTGAGTCGGATGGATCTTTGGATCCCTTCTCAAGTGCTGATGATGTGTAGTCCACTTGGTAGGGTTCGGCCGTTAACACGTCCATGCGCTGGTAATTGGTCTCTTCCATGAAGAAGAAACAGATGACGAACCCAGCTCCGCAGAAGATAGCACACCAGTACTGGATCCTGAAGTCAGTAACAGGAGAGAATGCGACCTCCGAATTCGAAGACTCACCAAGACCCATTCCCAACCCTGGCCGTCATTGACGAATCCGGCAATGACTGGTGCAAGGAAGTTACTTCCCACCAAGAACAAGGCATAGAAGCCCATGTAAGTGCCTCTCTCGTGCGTGAACCACTGTGTGCATGATTAGTTGAGTTACAGAAGGCAAGAATACTAAGATAGTTATCTGAAGGATCCATGAGCCCTTGACGTACCACATCAGCAATGGATATCTCGCACAGAGATTCTATGGGAGCACCGATAGCTCCCTGTAGTACTTTATTCGCAATCCAATTACTGCCCGTGGTGGCATATGGAGCCCACAACATGATGGCCTAGGTTGCCTATTGTCAGTTCGAGGACCAGCATCAGCTGAGATTGTGTGAAAACCAACCATGCTTCCTAGTAGAGTAAACAAGTATACTGGACGTTTGCCAAACTTCTGGGCAAGCGGTTGCCATATCAGACAGCCCCAGCCAAATGCCAGAAACATGTAGCCGGTTCCAGAGTTCAAATCTGCGAGGGTCAGACCGGTCGCGGTGGATATCGGTACAAGGACAGAGTAGATCGCGGCTGATGCGATGCCAACGGCGAGGCAGTAACTGAAGAATAACGTCGTCTGATGAGCTTCAAAGAGTGCAAAGCAGTTGCCAGATGGAGTCGACTCACACGCATATGCATCCTAGGAGCTGATATTTTCTTCGGGGACTCCAATTCAAAGGGTCATCCGGGTCATTGGATGGCGTCGGAATCAGAACGATGTCTTTTCCACCACCCTCAGCGTGCCGTGAGGCCATCGTACCCTCAAGATCTACCAAGTGGACCGTTCCAGGGACGAAGCCAGGCGGCGGGGCCGTTCCGACTGTGTCAGAGCCCATGGTCGATGTTCAAAGAGAAATGTGTGGAAAAGCCTGGGTGGTCCGTGGGGCATAGAGTTAGTATACCAGAGAATTGCGAGAAGGGAGTAATAGTAGGTATTATGTAGGGGAGACAATCGGCTCTATCTATCTTGTGATCACATAGAGATTGAAAGCAATGACAAAAGTGAAGCCGAGAAGTAATATCGGAACGGTGATATCAGACTTTGACCACATGTTCCAAGTTTTAATGTGACAAGATAGGCATCCTCTTGATAAAGCACATGAGAAACATGGTGGTAGGTAAAGGAGCCATGGTGGACTCGGCGGCCGCAACTTTCTTGAATGGAGCCAATCATATGTAATTACGAACTTATCTCATATTGGTCGGCCCTTGAGTCTGGGGTAATCTCCACCATATGAGTGACTTAACGATGGGGTAAATAGACTTGATCTCTGCGCGCCCAGCAATCGTGCGGCGCCCGGCACTGTCGTAGTGACACTTCTACAGGGTTGCAGATGCACCAAATGATGAGTGTGAGGATAATTTCTGCCTCTTTTGTCTGCTACCTTGACAAGACCAGCAGATTATGACATGCATCAAGCCGGTGTGGATAAGCAAATAGCCAATGACTGAGAATTACGAAAATTCGGCACCGGCTAATTGCTGTTAAATGCCACGAACCAGCCAATCACTTGTATTTGCGAGGTATCGAGAGGAGCCAACTCTGATAAGGCACGGATCACACCCGTCCTCTTGTTGGGATGATAATCTGATCCTTGAGTAGACACCAACGACGACAAAGAATTTGTGCGACAGCAATAGAATGTCACTAGATCGGCGGAGCATGCCGAGGGGGCACTCCAAATGCGGTATCTCGAGAGGAGTTTCGGCGTCAAGTCCTGCCTACTAGTACCTGTTTCAGCCATGTGTTTACTTCAATCCGAGAGAGACAGAGCTGCATTGATGAGGGGAATCATTGTCAGACTCCAACAGATTATGTACGCTGTCGTCACAATCAGCGGCGATAAGTCATTGGCCGATATGCATGAGAAGTTGGCTAGGTTCCAATCTTCAGTCAACGGATGGTCGGGTTGTTGATTACCCCCTCCTCCAGTCCTTGAGATAGGAACATTGATAAAGACATTATCCCAATTATATCCAACGACTGAAGCATTTTCCTCCAGTACACCCTCTTTAACACTCATCAACTTTCATTATCTTGTCCCAGTCTCTTCTTCAGTGTATTACTCATCATGGGCTCACTTGCACCAGCTTCGTGGGAGCTCAAGGCCGATAAATTGAGGAAGATCCTCAAAGACTCTCTCAATCCGAAATGGCTCTTGGCCCCAGAAGACCTGCCTCCCTCAAGCCAGCTGAACATCTCCAAGTTCATCGACACATGCAAGCTGCTGACCCCACAGGAGCAGGAGATCACAGCATGTAGCGGCACTGAGCTAGTAAGCCGGATGGCCGCTGGCAAGCTTACCGCCGTTGAGACAGTTACAGCGTTTCTCAAGCGCGCTCATGTGGCTCATCAACTGACCAACTTTGCGACCGAGTTCTTGGTCGATGACGCGTTAGCTGCTGCTGCAAATCTCGATGCCACGTTCCAGGTGACTGGGAAGATCGTTGGACCGCTGCACGGTCTGCCGATTTCAATTAAGGAGCATATTGGACTCAAAGGGAAGATTGTGCATTCAGCCTACGTGGCTTGGGCGGACAACGTTGCCCAAGAAGACGCTCTAGTTCTTCGGCTAGCTGCGAAGGCGGGAGCTGTCTTCCATGTCCGCACCAATGTCCCACAAAGTTGCATGGTAAGCAACATCGTTCATGACATTTCGAGACAACCGGACTGACTGGACGTACTACAGCACCTCGACTGTAGCAATCCCATTTACGGCACAACAGTCAACCCTTACAATCGCAATCTCACGTCGGGCGGCTCCAGTGGCGGCGAAGGAGCGTGCCTCGGACTCCGTGGCTCTGTCTTGGGACTCGGCACTGATATCGGGGGTTCTGTTCGTGGACCGGCGGCCTTTTGCGGCTGCTATGGCCTTCGTACAACGGCTCTGCGCAATCCCTACAAGGGCATTTGCCTGCCGGGCTTAGGCCAAGAGAGCATCAAGTGTATCCTGGGCCCCTTGGCGAACAGTATCTCAGATATTCAGCTCTTTGAAGATGTTGTACTTAACCAAGAGCCATGGGACGAAGAAACCTCTCTGGTTCCTCTGCCTTGGAAAAAGATGAATCCATACCAGCCAGGCCAATTCACTATTGGAGTTATTTGGGACGATGGGTAAGCAATTTTGGATCCATGTCTTCGAGTTTCCGCTAACAGCAGCTATCCAGAATGGTTCATCCTCATCCGCCAGTCATCCGTGGCCTCAAGAACGCTGTTGACAAGCTTAAGGCAGCTGGGGTGAAGGTCGTGGACTTTGAGCCGTACAAACACAGCGAAGGGGCCGAGATAATTGAGCTTCTTTATTTCCCAGATGCGGCCGAGACACAGAAGGAAGTCCTTGCAGAAGGGGGCGAGCCGGTAGCACCATTGACGGAGTGGGCATTCCACTACTCAAAGCCGGAGCCGCTCACCATCAGAGAGAATTGGGAACTGAACTTACGAAGAGAAGCTTTCCGTGAAGAGTAAGGACTTCCATATCCATTTGCTTGGTACGTAGCTGACACCGTAGGCACACAGGTACCATAAGGTGATGAAAGATCGCGGCATCGATTTCATCCTCTGCCCCGCCTATGTCGGCGTTGCCGCAAAGTGCGGCACTCCTCAATACTGGCATTACACGACTATCTGGAATATTCTGGATCAGCCAAGTATCACTTTCCCAACTGGGCTTCATGTCGATCCCACGGTTGACGTGGTTGATGCCGACTACAAGCCTCGCTCAGCAACCGATGAGAGGGAGTACAAGAAATGTAAGTTTACACTACGTTCGCGGCTATGATTTCTCGATTGAGCTATTAATATTGACCAACTTCAGATATCCCCGAAGCATTTGTAGATGCTCCGATTGCTCTGCAGCTCGCTGGTAAGCACTTCCGGGACGAGGAGACGATGGCCGCAGCAGATTTGGTGACAAAGATCATCCAAAAATGAAGTGACCTTGGCTCTCTATTTTGTAGTGACTCCATGTATTGAAGACCTGGAGTTACCGTTGCGTCATTGAATTATTCGACTCATTGCGAGCTGGATGTTATCCCATCAAGAAAACAAAGGTCCTTTCGTAGATTTGTCCGCAATTCGGACCCTTGCGGCGTACCTCACGGCCAAATTTCGGAACGAAAATTCGCTAGGCCACGATAATATACTTGAACCCATCACGGCGGCCGGCCAATACTCAAAACATCATCTAGATTGTAGCCTTGGCAAGTGAACTAGAATCCTGGCTCCAGGCCGTTAATCTCTATGAACCACGCGACGCGCATTTGTGCGATAGATGGTGGTTTTCACCAGAGTGACTGCCTAGGATAATTGCCTAACATACCGCAGATGAACTCAAACGGCGTGCAAGGTTCTAGGTTATAGATATGTGATGTGCAGCCAACCCCGCAAAGGACTGGTAATACTCCAAGTAATACGATAAGCCGACCCACCCTGGATGTTGGGACGATGTTCATGCGGGGCTGTACATCCGACCTCCCATGATAAGACATGCCGATCTTTCGCACTCCCTTTCGTTGGGTCTGTGGAGTAGCCTTGCTTCGTAGCTGGCACATCCATCCACTTCATCACCGCCGATTGCTGACTTCAGCACATCAATACATGTGAATTACACGCGCATCAAGATGCCTAAAGCCAAATTGCGAACGAAGACCGGTTGCTCTACTTGTAAGTTCACCCTGGTCGCCCATTCAACGTCGGAAATGTTGCTGATATAGAACAGGCAGGAAGAGAAGAGTGAAATGCGGCGAGGAGAAGCCAGTATGTCGCGCCTGCGTTGCTTCAGGACGCGGTTGCACGTGGCCGTCTTCCGACGACATGTACGATAGACGTCATCGATGTCGTCGATCTTTCTCTGATGATAGAACCTTACCTTCGCCGTCTTCTTGGAGCGAGGAATCCATCATCTCTCTGGAGTTGAGAGAGCTGCCGGACCTTGAACAAGAATTGACCCACCACTACCTCAACGTATTTCTCTCGGTGCTCTTACTCACCACAGTGAGGGAAAGAGACCTGGAGGGCTATGGGTCACAGGTGATGAGCATGATGCTTCGCTCAGAAAGCGTAAAGTGCGCTGTCCTTGCTGCGTGTGCTTCTAATAAGTACATGCTCTTGAGGGCGAGAAGGTATCATGATGCGGCACTCGGGTACTACTTCCGCGCCGTGGAACTGGTCAACCGTGCTCTTCATGACTTGGGTGCATCCACCAAGGGGCCGGGCGATCCCCTTTTGACCACCGTTGTGTATCTTTACTTGTACGATGTGAGTACGCCGTCGCTGCTGAGTCTCAAGTTTCAGCCCAGTCTCATTATTCTGATAGATGTGGGGGCCGCCCGACGAGACGTTAGACGCGAGGAAGCATGTCGACGGCGCTATGAACCTGCTGAAGCTCAGATACGAAGACACTTATTCACCCATGTCAATGTCGAGGCCTCTACATCGAATCAATACCGAGAGTGTGCTTTATCAGGCATTTCTGCTTGCAATGCGAAAGCCATTCGCGCCAAACTTTCATGTGGATGAACAATTCCTTGATCGATCCGAACATGTTCTTAAAGCAAGAAAACTCTTCGACATATTATCCGAAGGTGATAGCCCCGTACTGGGCTTACCACTGCCGCTATATCGTCTCATAACGGACCTCATCGACGTCCTCAACTCACCCAAGCATCCGACTGAAGCGTTCCTGATTCGGATGAGAGAGGAGATGGAAACATGGGAAGGCCTCGTGCTGGTAGAAGATGGAGAAGCCAGCTGCCATTCGTCTATGACGAGCTTTCATAAAGACGCTGTTACTCTTTTCGTTTTGGGCGCTTCACTGCTTCTAGATTACATCGCAGAGTTTTCATTCGCCAACCACACGTCATCGCCTCAGGTCCCAAGAACTACAAAGGACAGCTTGAACCCTTTACATCAAACACGAAGTGCACCAAGGTGGCAAGTGCAGCGTGCTTTCGAGATTCTTCGTCGGCCAGCAGCCTATGAAACGTGGACGCGGTGCTTCTTGGGTGCTTGGCCGATGTTGATACTTGGGTACTCCGTTACCTCGTCTGGGGATATCTCGTTGATCCGGCGTGTTCTGACGCAAATGATAGAGCGTATGGGGTATGGAGAAATTCAAAGGATTCTCGATGATCTGGAAGGAGTCTGGACTAAGCGCGCTGAGGAGATTCAGAGAGAGTCTGTGGTGATGAGTGCTATTGAGAGAACTTGTGCAGTGTGATCAAGTGTTCAGGGTAAGCATCTCTGTGTTCAGTTCACAACATGCAGTGAAGGTGGAAGATGATTAGGGGACAGTCACTCAAGTCTGTGACGCTGATAATCCTCTTCTATTCTATGGTACCAATTAAACGATAATGGGCGACTAGCATCATAGTTTCATCTCAACTCAGTGACTGAGGCCTTTAGCATGCGCTTTGGCAACATGACGCCAGTATCTGTTCGCACTCTTCTCTCTGATAGTCCTACCATACCTGGTCATGACGAAGATACTGGCATTCCAGACGAATCCAATCGCGGCAACGATGATGTAGGTATCACGATATCCCATGTGGTTTAGCCAAGGAGTGATTCCATAGTTGATTGCAAACGACATGGTGTTGCGGATGATGACACATGTGGTAATCATGTCACCGCTAAGCTGCGGATACGACGCGATGGCATATCCGAGTGATCCCGCTACAGCGAGGGCGTTGTTGATGGCGAGGGTGAACTGTGAGATGACGAGACCCATCCAGTGAATATGGTAGGTCACACCCAAGCCGTACAGGAGCATGCTGAACGGTACCAGAAACATTGATGCGGAGAAGAGCCAGAGGGAGTGTTCCGACTCGGAAATTCCATTGTTGCGTCGGGCGAGGCGGATCGTGAGCAGCCGACCGACCTTGCCGCAGTAATAGCCCCTGCCAGGATGCGTAAGTCAACGATCTCTTCCATTTTGAGGAGTATCCAGGAAAAGCTTACCCAACCATAGTACCGAGTAAGCCTCCGGCATAGGCCGCTGCTACACCGGCAGTAGAGAAGCCGTACATGGTGGTGTATACAGTGCCAGCCGTAGCGTTCTGCACACCCGACCATACCAAATTGTTTGCACCGTACATCAGACTAAGCACAAGTTAGCTACTAGGTTCGTCTCATGATAGAAAGAAGATTCCTGCCCTGCGTAAACGACTGAGGGGTATGTGAAGCCCCTTAGTCCACCAAGTGCAATATCCAACATTCGGTTGGGCCTAGTCTTGTCCTTGATACCGAGCTTCTGGATATAAGTCTTGCGAGGATAGATCATCTGTCCGGTTTCGGTGTCAACAGGTTTGGCGTTTGTCATGTTTTTCTCGCCCGCCTTATCAGAAGACTTCTCGTCCGCATCGCTTCCGTTGTGTTGCTCTTGAACTCCAGTCGCAGGGCCTAAGGATGTGCTGTCTCCGACAGGCCTCGCGGGACGGTCATAGTTGGTCTCCTCCATGAAAAGGAAGCAGTAGACGAGGGCAATGCCGTTGAATATAGAACACCACCACTTTGATAGACAAAAGTTAGCCAGATGCGGCAGGTGCGGCAGGTGCTCGAAGGGGCCCGCAAGCCGCAAGAGAACTTGACTTACCAGAGTCCATTTCCAACCCATCCCCACATTGATGAAGCCTGAAAGCATCGGGGCGAGCTTGCCTGTCATCGAAAGACCCCACCCGTAGAGTGCAAGGTATTTAGGGCGCTGGTGCGCGAACCACTGTTCGATTGTCAGTCAACGGCATTCTGAGGGGCCTGCTTGGGTTCCTACAATATCTGTAATGGAAATCTCGCACAAAGATTCGACCGGAGCCCCAAATAGGCCCAAAAGGATGCGATTAGCTAGATATGTGTGTTTCGTAGTGCACATCGGGGCAGTAGCAAGGATAATCTATTGAGGGGCCGACACATTAGGATGATACCATTTTGGACGCTGGGTTCGCTTAAGGGACTTACAATGTTGGCGATAAGAGACGCCAGGTACGCTGGTCGCTTGCCGTATTGAAGCGCGAACGGTTGCCAGATTAGACAACCCCAACCATAGAACAGGAACTAGAGCAGGAGTGACATGTCAGCATGGCTTTGAGATTGCGATACGGACTCTCCTCACCATGATTCCCGTGCCATTGTTGATATCTGAAAGCGACAATCCAGTTGCTTTTCTGATGGGGGTGACGACAGAATAGACGGCACTACTCGGGATTGCGATCATGACGGTGTAAACCAAGACGCAAGATGTCGCAAGCCATTTCCGCTTCTTGGTCCAGTTCAACGGGTCCTCTGGATCTTCCGACGGGCGAGGAATGAGAACGATGTCCGCCTCATCGGATCCGGAGGCATGTTTGCCGATGACGGAGCCGTCTACGTCGATGAGTCTGGTGGTACCAGGAGGCAGGCCATCGCCATCCGTCTGAGCGGGGGTGTCGTGAGCCATTCGGTTGTTGTCGGGTCGGTCGACCCCAAAGAATCTCGAAAAATGCGTCTGTGTCGATCTTTCAGAGTTCCCGCGCAGGTGGCAGCTGGCGTAGGAGGTATTTGAACAGAAAAAAAGTGCTCTTGAATATCTAGGAGTGATGTGCGGCTTCAGCTACTTATCAGCATAACTCATAGAAACGTTGATGTGGTATGGCGATCCCAAGGAACGGTTCAACCAAACTAGGGGCACATGCCCGCCACCCAAGTACGGCGTTCAGTTATCTCGGTATGAAGCGAGTTACGGATTGGGACTCGGTACCTGGGCCAGCGTTGGCCAAGGCGTCACTTTGCGGGGAATGGTGATAAGACAACCAGGTTCTCAGTCTCGGACATTGATTGACCTGGGCGTTCTGTAGGAGAAGGCTGACAGTTAAGCTACCCAGCATGCTAGATAACGACGCCAGAGAGGCACGAGAACGTAAAACGCCACGCTTCAAGAGAGGCCTGGATAACGATAGCAGAACATCAACCATGAATCCGCCTAAAGATATGCGCTTACATCTCCTCGTTCCTGGGTCGTCAACCGCCCGCATAGAGCGGAGCCCCTAAAAACAAGGGTACCGGATGTTGCACTAGAATGGAGGCTTCAAGGCCCACCACCAGACCAAGTTGGCAGTTGACAGCGATAGGCCGAGAGAGCTCAATTTGGCGCTATCTGGGAATGTCAGATAGGAAAGACATTATCGCTTAGATAGGGTGCCTCTCAAAACGTGTACTCTAGAGGCAGGCTGATGATATTAGTGAAGCCAAGCAGCTGTTTTGTGCTATGTTTTCATTTTTTGGGGTCTTGCTTTGAAGTGTGGTGCAACGTGACCGCGACTTAGACAGCGTCCCCAACCCCAAACATTCCCAAGTTCGCCCAAAATGGCAATCACCACAATTCCGAAAGGCTGGCGGGAACTCGCACAAGTCTGCATCGACATCCAGCAAAAGTCGATTCCCAAGGAGTTTGAGTTGGCAAGCGACCAAGTTCCTCCGAAAGATCGTCAAAATGTGCTTGATGTACCAGCCGAGTCTGGAATTTTGACTACGGAGGAAATTCGGATGACTGAGCAGGATGCCACGAGCTTGTTAGAAAGGTACAAGAGCGGCCAATGGACTGTAAAGCAGGTTGTCGTAGCTTTTCTGAAAAGAACGACCATCATTCATCAATTGGTACGAAGACTTCACATGGTGTAGGAGTATCCCTTGCTAATAGAGTGTCTTCACGTGCCAGACCAACTTTGCAACCGAGATTCTCGCAGAAGATGCCCTAAAGAAGGCCGAGGAGCTTGATGCGCATTTCCAAAAAACAGGGCAGTTGATCGGCCCTCTTCATGGCATCCCGATATCAGTAAAAGTAAATTTTATCCTTCCCATGCCGAGAGATCTGGTAACTAACTCGGTTTTGATAGGAACACATCGGCATGGGTGGCCGTATCACCCACGCAGGGTTTGTATCAAAGATCACAAACATCCCGCTCGAAGACGCTCTTTCTATCCAGATTTTGAAAAAGGCTGGAGCAGTAATCCATGTTAGAACGAACCAACCTCAAAGTCTTATGGTAGGTATATTAGTATTTTTTGTGAGGATCAATTCGAGAGACTGCAAATAAGCTAATATTCTTTGCTTCACAGCACCTAGACTGCAACAACAATATCACCGGGCTAACTAGGAATCCACACAACCTCCTTTGCTCGCCCGGGGGATCCTCCGGTGGTGAAGGAGTATCAGTCGGCGCGAAATGCTCAGTGATTGGCGTGGGCACAGATATCGGCGGCAGTATACGTATCCCTGCCGCCTTCAACGGTTGCTATGGACTTCGACCGACGGCTCTGCGTGTGCCAAACCTTGGAAACTTTGGTATCACATCTGGCCAAGAGAGCATCCGGGGTGTGGTTGGGCCTTTGGGCCAGAGCGTTGATGATCTGAATCTGTTCATGAGTGCTGTTCTTGCAGCTGAACCGTGGGATACTGAGACCATGTTGGTTCCAGTGCCATGGAGACCCGTTGATACCAGGAAAGACATCACGGTGGGGATTATGTTTGACGATGGGTATGTCCATTTTTTGTCTTTCATTCAATGTTGTCTTTGCAACTGACTTGAGCGGATTGAAGCTTCGTCAAACCACATCCTCCCGTCCTACGGGCTCTCCACTCAGCTGCGGATAAGTTGAAACGGGCAGGCGTGAAACTAGTAGACTGGAAACCCTTTGACCACCAGCGCGGCTGGGAAATTGTAGTAAGTCGCCATTCTTCCTTACTACCTAGGCTTCTTTTTTCTTGTATTTGCAGAATAGGTTCTACAGGGTTCATCTCGACTTACCAGAATCAGTCCTCGTTGTATTTCCCCCAAGGGCCGAAGCCGTACCTCGACACATTTGCCGAAAGTGGCGAGCCGGTCCTCCCACTTACCGAGCATGCTTTTAGGTTCTCAAAAGCCGAGCCACTAACAGTCGCAGAGAACTGGGAACTCAACTATAAGAGAGAGGCGTATCGACGAGATTACCATGCTCTAATGAAGCACAGAGGCGTGGATGTCATACTATGTCCTGCATACGTTGGTGCGGGTGTGTTGCAAGGCGGCGCCGAGTACTGGAATTACACGGCCATTTGGAACGTGCTTGACCAACCAGCAGCCATCTTGCCGAGTGGACTGAAGGTTGATAAAGCCATTGACAAGCCCGAAGAAGGCTACACACCTCGGAACGACTGCGATGCAAAAGAATGGAAAGCCTGTAAGTCACCATCCAAAGCCCACTCGAGCTCCTTCAGCTCCTTCGGTTGTCGGTCTCATGTGCTGACGGTATGATGTTATTTAGATGACGCCGAACTTTTCCACGACATGCCTGTTTGTTTACAGCTTGTCGGAAAGCACTTCCAAGATGAAGAAGTGCTACAGGCAACTAAGATGGTTGATCGCATCTTGAAGGAATAGATTTTCACCCTCATCTAGATTAGACACAAGGAGTTGTCGGGGGATCAGCGCACAATTAGACTTAGATGCTAGACTTTCCACTCGATCAAGAGGCTTGAATAGATAGACTCCAGCATTCCGCCAACAACGCATTGATGCCTTCTTGGTTTTTTGGTACTGATGTGTACATAAAAGGTGGTTGCCTTGTATCTTTCAAGGTAGCGGGCGACTGAGGTAAAGGACTTGAATTAAAGATTTCTAGGAAAGCGCGAGAATTGCGTTGAGTCGTGACGCTCATGCCATCAGACCCCTTGGGTGATACTAATCGGCCCTACAAACCGTTCTGTTTCCGTGAACGTTACCACAGAGAGGCCAATGACAACATTCCCACTGCAGCTGATCAACAACGTGGTTTGGATTATAAGGGCAAGCATCCGCGGAGATAGACCAGAGTCCAGTGAATTATTATTTGTTAGAGTATCTCTTTATTGTCTATCCCTCTTGAATGCTTGGCTACCTTGGTGCCGCACTCCGTAGATACCACTAAATGCAAGGGTCAGGTATAACGGGGCACACAGATAACAACCCCCGCGGGCAACCGGCTGTGTTATCCGAACAAGAGAAAATTCCCCGCCGGAATAGAGGCACCGTGGCACCCTTAACCTTGCTCATGTTCCTTGTAGGGGTTGGCTGGACTGGTGGACGCAACTTTGGGGGAGGGGGACCTGGGGTCGCCGTGTTGATAGGGAAGTGGTCAAGCCCTGGCGTTGGCCAACTGAGCAATCGCAACTGAGCGGGGTCGTCGATCGCTGTCGGATGCCTATTCCAGAAGCCAAAGGATTGACACAGCCCATGAGCTGGTTCAATGTCCGGTATCGCGATCATCATATCGCTGTTGTGCCTTTGTTTCTTGAAAGATTGATACTACTCTCTATTCTAGAACACTTTCCTATTGTATGCGGCACTTGTGAAGACGCCCAGAGACGACAGAGACTATCACCAGCGCCTTGGAAGACAATGACCAATCTTTGAATAGCAAGCCTATTTCACCCTACCAATACCAAACACAAGCAACATACCCATTGTCAGGCAATCAAAATGACAAAACTCATTGAAACCGTTGACCTCTCGAACACGTCCACGGCATACTACGCCCCAGCAACAATCACTCGTGCTGATTGCCTAGTGCACGTATCAGGCTTGCCCGGCAACACCAAAGATGGCCAGGTGCCGTTAGACTACGACTCCCAAATCCACCTCGCGCTGCTCAACCTACGCAAAGTCATCATAGCCGCCGGATCGACGGTATCAAACATTGCGAGTTTGACTCTCTACATTGTGGACTACGATGCCTCTAAGCGCCAACACGCCCGCCACGTCCAGCGGTTCCTGGGAGCGCACCGCCCTGCGATGACGCTCGTTCCCGTACAAAAGTTGGCAGTGCCGGGCTGGTTGATCGAGATCAACGCCGTGGTCGCTCGACCAGATGTACCTTCAGTTCCTCGAAGCCTCCCACCGGTGCAGGAGGGTGTCGATGTTGTCATTATCGGCGCGGGGCTGGCAGGTCTTTCCGCTGCCCATGAGGCTCGACGGGCTGGGCTAAGCTGCGTTGTCCTGGAAGCCCGAGATCGTGTAGGCGGCAAAACGTGGAGTCAACCAATGGAGGTTGGCAAGGATAACGGGGTATTCGACCTCGGCGCGGCGTGGATCAACGACACGAACCAAAGCAGGATGTATGAACTTGCGAAGAGATATGGCGCCGAGTTGATTGAACAGAACACGAACGGTAACTGTGTTCTTCAAGATTTTGATGGCAAATGCAGCCCTTTCCCGTATGGGGAGCTGCCCAAGGTAAGTTTCAAGTGCACCCCGACAGAGACGAGCTTTTCTCACAGGTTCGTCATGGAAATAGCTTAGCGAACCGACCCGTGATCATCTTGCCCAGATCAGGGACATGGCAGAAGCAGACTGCCAAGCCCTCGACGTTTTTAGACCAAGGGACACATCTCTCGACTCTCTCACATTCGAGGCCTACCTCAAATCCCGAGGTGCTGATAGTGTTGCTCTGGCCACGGCCACTGTATGGACACGGGCCATGTTGGGCCAAGAGCCGAAGGACATCTCAGCATTGTACTTCCTGAACTATTGCAAGTCAGGCGGTGGACTGCTACAGATGCGGTCAGATAGGAAAGATGGAGGTCAGTATCTCCGAGTCCGCCAGGGCACGCAGCTCTTCTCCAAAGGGCTGTCCTCTTCATTGCCTGAAGGCGTCATCCGTCTCTCTAGCCCCGTTCAGGCTGTTGTACAGAACGAGAATCGCTCCGTCAAAGTTGAGGCCGGTGGTAAGGTCTACTCTGCGCAAAAGGTCATCACTACCGTACCTGGTCCCGTCCTCAAGACGATCTCATTCCAGCCGACGCTACCCCACACGAAGCTGGCCTGGATTGAGTCCCAAACGTATGGATACTACACGAAAGCTATGATGGAGTTTAGTACCCCGTTCTGGGTCGAGAAGGGATATTGCGGCTTGGCTCAATCCTTCGTCGGCCCTGCTTCTGTAATACGCGACACGAGCAGTCCGGCGGACAAGAAGTTCGTACTGACATGCTTCATGGCCGGTGAGCCTGGCAAGGCATGGGCGGCAACGACAACCGCTGAGCGAGAGAGCAGCTTACTGGAACAACTGAGCCAACTGTATGGTGTCGAGAACATTCGTCAGCTTTTCAAGCAGATGGTGTTCTATGAATGGGTTAACGATGAGTTTTCGGGATGGGGATGCCCTTGCACGTCACTAACTCCCGGAGTTCTTGATACGCTTGGTGGAGATGGGCTTCGCGAGCCGTATCGTGATATCCATTTCGCGGGAACAGAAACCGCAGGTGAATGGAAAGGATACATGGAAGGCGCCGTACGAAGTGGAGAGCGGGCGGCTGCGGAGGTTGTGAAAAGCCTTCAAGGCGGTCTGGTGTCACGCCTCTAGTTACCTCGTGTATTTCTTGGTTAACAAGCTCGATGATATTACACGAACCTGAAGCTATGTCTTTGTGCGCTGTGCCAATGCGAAACATTTGATTTGGCTACTGGGGTAGGAGCGAACATTATCCCCATTGAAGTTATAATCTGAGATATTGTCTTCTACCACCGGACCATATCACCATTGCTGTACGCTCACTTATAAGCAGCGCAGTATCAGCCCCGAATGCTGGGATCTGGCTCGAAAATCCACTACCAACAGCTCATGGCGTTGAATGTAGCGGCGTCAGGCTTCTGCATTGTCGCCGTTCTAGAAGACCATGCCGCTCAGACAAGGGACGAGAGCGCTGTCGCGCGGTGCCGGCCTTAGTGCATCAGCCTGGTGTTTCGCCCACCGGCATGGCATACAAGCTTCATCCATTCAAAATCGGCCGATCTTTTCACTGGCCCAGTGACTTAAAGTTTCCCCTTCCGAAGCATTGGTACCGTGGTGTTTGTCGCAACAGCCAAGCAGATACAGATCATGCCCGGCTTTCGTTGATGGGCGCCCGATAACCTCGGTTTGTGGGGGAACTACAGGGGATTAATTGGAAAAGCTGCTACTGTAACTCAATCCAGTGCGATGGACTCGGGATTCTGGGTAGGCCAGATTTGACACGTTAGATGTATCATGCCTCTTTTGACTTCGACCAACGGCCTTTGAGGTTGAGAGTTTGACATTGGATGTTGCGCTTATTAATGAGATTGTCTTTTACATAAATGTGGTCAGCAATTCAAATACGTAGCTTGCACACCGCATCTAAGGTCATGGATGACAGCGACTTTGTTCACTTTCCATATCATCTACGCCGACTTCTAGACTTGCGGATTTCTCTTCCGAGGCACCTCTAAAGTGATTTCAAGGCAACTTCATTTATTCTAGACAGAAATCGGCGTCAGCAGCGACCTACACAACCAAAATGCTTACCACCTCATTCCAATTGACTCATGTCACACCGATTCCCGACTACATGACCCGCGAGGAGGTCCTCTCCCACCTTCACAATGCGGAAGTTCACATCAAGAGCGACCCCAATTTGACACACTGGACGCCCCGCACGCCAAAGGTGCCCCCCACTGTTCCCGACGATGTCGATTCCATAGCGGTTACTGAGTGCTATACCATCACGGATACGGTGCCTACCAACCTCCCAAAGGCCCTGCCCAAGGGCATGCTAGAGAAGAAGAGTGTTAGCGAATACGAGTTTACTTTCACCCCGGATGGAAGTTTCGTCAAGATTCACTGCCCCATGAGCGTCCTTTTGGAAACGCGGTGGCGTGTTCGCAAGGGGAGCGACGGAAGTCTGGAGTTAGAAGAGATTGTGGACGCTCACTGCTCCCGTTTCCTCGTGGGCGTTGTAAAAGGCGAACTAGAGAAGAACTGGGTGGAGGTCCACCGGAAGATATTGACAGGAAAAGCATGAGTAGTAGGATTACAGAGCTCTCATCGCGATAGACGTACGCACCACATAATGCAACGACTCTTACCTGGACAGCGAGCTTGAAGATGTGTAAGAACCAAGCAGTCATTCGCTTTTACCAAAAGAAAACACGGCATCCAATGCAGGCCAGCGTATCACTTGGAGATCAACTCTGCCTCAGATTCTTCGGAACATACAATGTCGACGGTCATACGCCGTCTCAAATCAAGATGAGTGCACCACTAATTAAAGTTTCTCAAGTCTGGCCGGAAGCAGTTCAATCATCATCGCGCATCCACGAATCTCGAGAGACACTAAAGACTCCGACATGACCTTTACTCTCCTTTACACAGCTCTCCATGCGACTTCCAGATTTCAAACTCGAAGTCGGGTTGAAACTCTGTGTATAATGTCTCCTATGTGTTCAATCGGAGTCAGCCTTCAGCCATTCTCGTCGAGGTTGAGTAACACGCGAGTTTTTTTTACGTACCGGATCGGCATTGACTTTGGCTGTGAGCTCAGCCTCCTTTTCCCCGATCATGTTCTTGGGAAGACCTGTGCTTTCCACCATAATCTGAACCTCGCATGACTTCTCCATCAGCGTGAAAAGATACGCTGCCTCATCGACCGTGCCTCCAGTCGTCAACAGGCCATGATTCTGGAGGACAATGACGCGGCCCTTTTCACCCAGAGACTCCGCGATCTTTTCACTTTCGTCGGCTTCCAAAACAACACCGCCGAAAGACCTGTACACAGCCTGAATTCCCCAAAAGTTGCAAGTGTCTTGACTGATAATGTCAAGTGGTCTTCCAAATGTTGACCAGGCTTTTCCGGCTGGCGAATGTGTATGGCAGGCCGCATGGATGTCAGGGCGAGCTTTGTGAATGGCGCTGTGGATCATGAAGCCTGCTGCGTTGACAGCCGCCCTGTTCCCACCAATGACTTGGCCCTCTTCGTCAATCTGAACCATGTCACTAGCTTTGAGCATACCAAAGTGTTTCCCAAGCCTAATTTGGTGTTAGAAGCAAGGATTTCTAGATATTGACCGTTTCTTAGGGACTCTCACGGGTTGATCCAGAAAGTATTCGGGTCTACCGGGTCGCGAACGCTGATGTGTCCACTGGTTCCTTCAGTGAACCCTTTACGCGCAAATACTCTGAAAGCGCCAGCCATGTGCTCGAGCTGCCATTGTCTCTTTTTGTAAGGGTCTGCGATATTTGGGATCCCAGGAAACTCGTAGCCGCCTGTCGATAGGGCCGTCACTCCTGATTTTTCCACAGACTTTCCGGCCCCAAGCGGTGTTGCTAGAGTTTCTGATGATTTTGTAATAGTTTCGCTGGGTGCAGCGGTCATAGTAGTAGTTGTCGACATGGTTGTGGTGAAGCCTGTACTTGATACACAGAATACTCGTCTTCGCACTTGACTGCAGTGGTGAACTAGACGCGATTCTGCTTATCTCGCGATGGAATACGGCCAGCTCGTTTATGACGCTTCTTTTCCAGCAGAATATGTCTACATCTGAGTTATCTTTACGAATATGAACGTTGCCCTAATTCCAAGCACGACCTGATGTCCTTGAGGATCGACCTGACCATGTTACATTTGGCAGTCAACTGCGACTAGCTGCTAGCTTCGCTGTGGCCTTCCATCGCGGGATTTACTCATAACTGCCTTATCGTTGTCTCCACTCCAATCGGCGCCGACTTGGCGAATAATGATAAGCTTATCCGTATCTCCTCCGGGATTCTCTCCGGGGCCCCGTGTTTATCTCCAAGACCAGGGTCGTCCGGGAAAGCGACAGATTACGAAGTCAGTCGGATGAGATCCAGTCGCCTGCTGCTCTCGCTCTCAGCTTCCTGTTTCACACATGCGTAGGAGAAGCCAGCAACTCAACTTTTGTCTGGGAACCTCGACTTGACCAATGTCCTCTCCGAGGTCTACGTCGTATCAAGGTCGAAGACGTACTAAGACTTTCACTGGCTGCTGGACATGCCGCTCAAGGAAAGTGAAGTGCGACGAGGGCAAACCACACTGCTCTCCATGCAAAGTACGTGGACTTGACTGTCAAGGTTATGGTGTTCGACTTCAATGGCTACATCCCGAGACTACGGTCCCATCATATTCGAACTTGTCTGATATCGGACTGGCCAACGATGCATCAGCCCCTAGATCTCTAAGGCGACAAGTTCCAGTCTGTAGGCTCTCTGAGCTCCATAAACACTCTCTAGGCGATACTAAGGATCATGTAGCACCCGCTCAACAGGTTCTGACATGGAGTCAGGTCGAGGGGATCCTCAAACTCATTGACTCTGTAGAACCATCATCAGCAACTAGCTCAAGCGATGACGTGCGTGTCAACGTGGAGAATTTCGGAGTGTTTGATGCAAGAACACCATCGACTATCGATTCTCGGAACGCTGCCGGCACTTTGCTGCCGCAAGATACTTTCACGACAATCGAGACTTGCTATGAAGAGTCTGAACGAATTTTGGGCACAGATTTGGCTCTTTATACTTCCTCCCCAAGTGTGCCAAGTCCCGAGAGACAGCAGATATTGCCATCGCCTTCACATTCTGAAGCTGAAGTAGCTTGGGAGTTGTGCAATCTGCAAGTGCAAGGACATTCGGAGACGGAGGCAGATAGTCTAGGCCCAGGCTTTGCCGAAGACCATTCAGACGACCTTCAAGACGAGGGAGCCGCTAATGAAGTCTCGTCTTCTTCATTAGAACATCAGTGTTGGCCCAGAATAAGCGTCTCCACGGAACTCTCAAGGCCACCAACGGCGTTTATCTCTGAAAGAGAGCGATTCCTCATGCATCACTACATGCATAGTGTCGTCAACATATTTTGTGTCATCGACAATGCAAAGAGTCCTTGGAAGACGATACATCTGCCTCGAGCCATTCAGGGGGCCGGTGAGCTGAGTGTGATGGGCGCAACATCTAGTATCCGCAATGCCCTGCGAAACGCGCTGCTTTCCATAAGTGCCTACTACTTCTCAAATGTTCAGGCATCAGAAAACAGGCTCGAAATAGAGTCGAAATGGGTGGAGGCTGCCACTCTCTATCGTTATAATGCCATCGGATTACTCAAACAAGCGGTAGAAGTTGACCTCCACGCGCCAGAAAGACCGAAGTATAAGGAGTTTCTGGCAACAATGTTGTCAATGATAACAATAAACGTAAGCTGGAATTTTCTTCTGTTGTTTCTGGCCAGGCAACCAAGAATATTGCATCAGCTTTGCATGAGGTTTGAAGTATCTGATCACCTATCGGTATTCGTCATATCCCCTCTATCCTCTTTAGACCCTGCTCAACATTGATCAAGTCTTTCTATATCTCACTCACACCTAGACTAGGTTATGTCAGGAGACACAAGTACCTGTGGTGTTCATCTAGACGGCGCTCAACAGCTCATCATCCACATGGGGAAGGGAAAGCCTAGGCTGTCCTCAAAAGCTCGAGCTCTGCATAGGATCTACTATTACCTTCGAGTTATCTATGAAAGTACCGCTCCCCTACGAAGTTCAACACGTCGCTTTTCGCCATCTTCCGGAAAAGGTGTTCTTAATATGCCCCATTCTCCAGGCCAACAAGTCTTCACCAATACTTTCCCTTTCCCAGACGAGGATACAATATCTATGTGCTCTGAGCCTGCAAAAACAGCAAGCGAGATGGCATCATATGAATGTATCTACGGAATCCCTCAGAGCTTGCTGGTCTTACTCCAAAGAACCGTTGATCTGATCGACAGGGTCGATGCGGCGAGGAAGAATCATGGCATCGTATCGATACCAAAAGATTTGGACAGAATGTGCGATGATATTGAAAGAGATATCTTCGACTGGCCACTTGACTTGGAACTCGCTCGGTATCGCGATTCCGACATTGGCACGAGCTTTGAGATCATCTATCACCAAACACATTCATTTCATAACGCTCTCATTATTTACTTCTCCCAGAATGTCAGACTACTCAGCCATCGATATCTCCGCCAGTATGTGACAGAGATTCTACATGACATTGAGGCCATCGAGACCATCAAGGCCGAGACTAAGCTACTTGCTGCACCCCTTTTCTGGCCGGCATTCATGGCGGCAACGGAAGCTCATGACCAGCATCTCCAAGACCGCTTTCGCCAATGGTATACAAATGTTGCGGTTTACGGCATCAAGGCGGTGAGGACAGGAACTCAAGTTGTGTATGAAGTGTGGAAACAGGGACCCTCGTCTGATGGTCGTGTGACGAGCCAATGGCGTACAGTAGTGGAGGAAACAGGGGCGACTTTGATGCTGACATGAACCCTGGAACATCGGAAAAAAATAACTTCTGACTCTCAGATGCTGATATGACCTAGTGCTTGAAGCGAATATCCTTGCGGTTACTGCCCTCGTCCTTTGTCGTCTCGAGGTAGCGAATCCTCTCCTGGAAGCCACCATTAGCTACGGACCTTATTGGGAACTGTTACCTAAATGGCTTACCTCTTCTGTCATTGCATTCCATTCTTTTTCTCTTTTCTTGTTACACCACATATAGAATGCCTTAGCGATCAGATAAACGCAGATGTTCATGCAGCATATTCCAATTAGAACCCGGTTGCCACGTCGGTCTTAAATATCACACATCTCGTCAGCCTTTCACGACAAGTACAAAGCTATGCCACGGTACTCACATTCTGGTCTATCGTCTTCCCGGTAAATATTGGAGTAGATGACGCGAGCAAGCTGAACCATCATGCTGGCAACATTTTATCATTAGACAGATGTTCATAACCGAGTAGAGTTTGGTGTTGGCTTACTTATACAAAGCTGCGGAGACGGCCCTGGTACGAACAGAGTGAGAATTCCGAGACGCCCAAGAGACGTGCATGGCATGGGCTAGTAACGTCAGATTAAGTCACTTCTTAGTCCTCGATAGAACCGAGACTTACGTGATGGGTAGGATAGGAGAACAGTGACAACAGCGTACTGGGCCCAGGGACTAGCATCTGCCGGGAGGACGGCCATAGCTATGAGATTCGGGAGGTACCATAGTTGCGTGAAGGCACCAAACAATGCTCTCGTATCCCATATCTCGGATAGATATGTCATGATCAACATGAAAATGGCTCCCAAGAACTGAGGCGGTATACTCAGTAAATTAGTATCATTCGTGTTGAATCCAAGGTTGCGGAGAGTCAGCGTGAGATATTGGTCGGGAGGGCCGGCTGGGATTTCCCAGAGAAGACCAAAGACGTAGATGGGCCAAAGCTCCCAGTCAGCGAGAGATTTGAGAAGCAGCTTGGGGGTGATTGCCTGCCGATTGTGCATATCGCATTTCGAGGGGTCGTCGCGAAGGATTCGGTTGACCAAGATCTTCTCTTCCTGTTCGTTGAACCATCCATTGGGTCGCCACCAAGCCTTTGTTTGCGTCGGTGAAGCGGCCATTGCGAACCAGGACCAGACACTGATTGACAAAGTAATGATCCCTTCAATCAGGAAGAGCCATCTCCAGCCCTCATAGCCGTTGATCCCATCCATGCGAAGAACGCCCAGCGCTAATAGGGGTGCCACGATATCCGTGATTCGACGAACTGTCCAAAACATGGCAAGTCGGAAGGGGAGCTCGGTCGATTTGAAGAAGTACGTCAAGTACAAGACTACGTCGGGGATGAACCCGCCCTGAAGTACACCCAGGAGTGCACGGCACACGAGGAAGGAGGTCCGGCCGCTGAGCCAGAATTGACACCCCGACACTAGACTCCAGGAACACATAATGAAGGGAATCCAGCGGTCGGGGCCGAGCTTCTTGCTGACCATCTGCGACGGCAACTCTGCGCAGAGGAAAGATATTTGGAAGACTGTGTTGCCGAGGTTGTAGTCATTGGTGTTCATGCCAAGGTTCTCGAGGAAAGAGGCCGAGTTGGCTTGACTTAGATTGCCTCGAGGCAGGTCGAGAGCGAAGAAAGCTGCGGCAACGTTAAAATCTAAGCATTGGGATTCATATACCATGATACACATACCGAGACACGCCCATAGTGTCACGCGCCAATCCATTTTCGTGATCAGGGGCAGCTCCTCACCCCAGCTCCATCGGAATGTTGGATCAAAGCGATGCAGATTTTCATACTTTGGATGTGGCTGGAAGAACTTCGCAGTAGAAGGGTGGTCGTAGACAGATGGCTGTGTCGCTATCGCACTGGGATCGTACCCATTCTTCTTTTTGAAGAAGGACAAAATCGGGATGATGGGAGCATCTTGCTGGCGAAGGTCGGCCTGCTCACGGAGGATGCGATTCTTCGTTTGCTCGATCTCCTCGTCTGTTGCCTCAAGATTGATAGTGTCTGTGTCTTTCTTGCTCTCAGGCTCTGAGGCCGAGGCCGACGATTGCTCGATGATTTTCTTCTCGGACATTCTTGAGTGTATAGGCTTCCCGGATGAGGCAATATTTTTAAGACCCTGAGCTTGGGAAAGAAATCATTTTCTCGATAACAATGGAGCCGGAGAAGCGTATTTGAGGATTATGTGTTCAGATTGACTATTGTGAGCACGACTACCTAGTCATTGGCGTGACCTTATTGGCGTGGCATTTGTACGTTGCGCACATGGATGTTTAAACTGTAGTTGGCAGATTGTTTTGCGCGATATTCGATCCCTTCTACCCGGTCTGAGACAACAACAACGAAAGAACAAGGGGAAGACATTGCCAAGTATTCTCAACACTGGTAGCTCAATACTTCATGGCGAAACGCCAATGATGTATCCGCAGACATCACTTCAAGCCCCAGCCAAATTCCATTTCACAGCTGATTCCCTCAATATGGTGCTCTTGGTAGTTCTTGGCCGTGGCAGTGTTCTCTCCTCGTCGACAGCGAATGGACTACGCGAGCCCCGAGAATGGCTACGAGAAAAGATGAGAAAAGAGCAATTGTGAGCGAGACTGGGATGATGATGCGATTTACCAAGAGAAAGACGTGCTTTTGTATGCGATAAGTTTGCAATGACAAGACTACAGGCAGCACTTAGCGGTTGCTTGGTAGTCTTGGTAATGCGCCTTGGCAACTTTGTTCGGGAGGCGAGCGCTGTATTTATAATGAGCGGGTGCCGATTTCGCAATTTGCTTGAAGCATGGCGAAATGGAAATTCAGTCGAGGTTCTTAACACTGTGGAGGTCTTCCTTATGGTGGAATCTCTTTTTAGATTTCTTGTCGCAAGACCTTACTTGCCGGAACAATTCTGGTCTGGTCACGAGGTCAAACTTCAGCTTTACCTCTAGCATGATGGAAGAGCCGAGCTCATTGGCGACATGGCTAACCTCTCTTCACAACATGAGCAATTAAGGCAATATATGTCCTTGTGCGGTAAATATAGCGTACCTATATTAGCTTAGCCTCGGCTTTTCATCATTGGAAAATTTGCCCCGAATTCTGGCTGTTTGTTAATTATCGCGATCTATCTGCGTGTATCATGGTCCATTCGCGCAGGCGTGGCACATCATTATGTCTTTGAGGATCTGCTCCCGTCTATAACTTCTAATCATGAATACTCCGAAACCAATCCCAACCCGAGTCCTCACTCTTGACGGCTGTTTTCGGACCAGAAGGGAAGACCTGACTGGGCTCTGAGAGTTCCATAAAGAGCCGCACCGTCCAGATTCTCTCCACCGTACGCCCTTGCGCTGAGCATGTTGTTTGTCGCAATATCCAACGCCGGCATCCTGACGCCGAGGTCATTGGCGACTCTGAGCGCATGTTTCGCGTCCTTGATGGTGTTCGACACAAGGAATCCAGCCGTTCCTTCCTTGGGTGCCCAGGACCCGCTGGTCAACCTGCGGGAGTAGCTACCCAAGACCGGTCCAAAATTCTCAAAGATGAGATCTTCCATTACGTTGCTTCCGATGCCGTTCTGTTCAGCCAAGACTTGGGTCTCGGCAATGGCCTCGAGGAAGACGACAAGAAGCACGTTTCTGTAAAGAACCATGTTAGCGATCACCGTAGAGTCACGCATTTCGAGATGCTACGTACCCAGTCACCTTCAACATGGGGGCCTTCTTGACGTCTTCACCCATGTTGATGATTTTCCTTCCCATCACATCAACAACCAGGGGCTCAAGGCGCTCAATAGCCGTCGTGGGGCCGGCCATGGCGAAGATCAGTCTTCCGGCCTGAGCGACCGGGTTGGCGCCAAAGACGGGGGCAGCGATAAAGGTGGCGCCGG
>NW_026849236.1:0-37573 GCF_030867785.1 Colletotrichum acutatum | reverse complement strand
CAAGAGACTGTCCTTCCGGCACCACGTCGACACAAGAGTAGCTGCGGCAAAGAAGGCAGCTCAACACCTGAGGCAGCTTACAAACACAAAGAGAGGACTGCCAGCGGCCGCCGTGCGAAAAGCCGTCGTCTCCTACGTACTGCCGATCGCGCTCTTCGGCGCCGAAACATGGTACGCAGGTATCACGAAGCCGGCTTCGAGACGCCAAGCGGAGACAGACACGAGTCCGCCTTTCCAAGGAAGACCCGTCAACACAGGCCAGAAGGGGCTCGTGCAGAAGATCGACAGCGTCATTACAGCGGCAGCAAGGATCGTTCTACCTGTCTGGAGGACAACGCCAACCAGTAGCCTCCTCCGAGACGCCGGCTTACCGTCAGCCAAAGTCGCCTTAGAAGGCGTCCGTTTACGGGCCGCAGTCCGACTACAGAGGATTGATCGCCGACACCCGCTAGTCGCGCGGCTCTCCCAGCAGGGACAGCAACAGACGAGACTACAACGGACGGCTGAACTTCTGCCAAGATGCGGAAGACCAACGTTCCTCCAATCACAGTACCTGCCAAGCTCACAGGATCAGATAGTAGTTCAATGCAAAGAAGAGGCTGCGAAAGCTTTCGAGCGCTGGCTAAAGACAGTACCGGAAAGCCATATGATCGTCTTCTCGGACGGCTCCAGGGCGACGAACGGAGCCGTGGGGTACGGCTTCGTCATCTACCGAGACTCCAAACGCATAGCGCAAGGGTGCGGCCGACTCGGACTAGCAGAAGTGTTCGACGCCGAGGTCGAAGGGGCGCGAACCGGCCTCAGAAGGGCTCTGCTCACCAATCGCGGTCATCCAATCCACATATGTATCGACAACACCAGCGTTATACAAGGCATCCGCGGCAAGGCGCCGGACTCGTCACAAGACGCGTTCCTCGAAATCCAAGAAGCGGCCAGGATATTTGATATACGGACGCACTGGTCCCCGGGACACCAGGGCATCGAAGGAAACGAGGCCGCGGACCGGCTGGCCAAAGAAGGAACGACACTGCCGGCGCGGATGGGTCAAATGGCAACACTAGCGGGCATCAAGCGGCTTGCAAGGGAAAAATTACAAAGCCAGCACAGGAGATGGTGGTATAAAGAGCGAAGGCCGCGGTACGCGGACTTGGGGCTTGAGGCAGCTCTGTCCAGCCCTCCTGAACTGGCCTTGCCGCGGGCTACGTTACATCACCTGCTGGCGGCACGATCGGGTCACGGGGACTTCGAGCAATATCACCGACGTTTCAACCACGACGACGCTCTAATGATGTGCTCTTGTGGAGAGGCGAAAGACGTGGACCACCTGGTCTACTGTCGACTAACGCTGGCGAGGAGGCAACGGTGGCCGACCCTCCACTCTCGCAGTATGCCCGAGCCCATAGGTCCTATGGGATCTCTCGAGGCCTACTTCAAGAGATTAATCACCGACCCACGAGGCTTCGAGGCCTTTCTCCGCGTGACGGACTTCTTCCAGAAGATCTGTCTGCGGTAGCAGCATCCACACCTAGGTAGATGTGAGTGCGGACTACAAAGAACCTCCCGATTCCAAGGGACGATTTGGGAAAGAATGAAACTGGGGCACCAGCGGGAACCGGGGACAGACAGAACGCGTAGTGGCCACAAGGCATGATTTGGAGGACGATGTAAAGAGACGACGTACTGTAGAGTAGGTAGCCTTGGCTCACGGCCCTCCACGCCATATACCCTTCGGGAGGTCTGCGGTAAGGGCTCTAGCCCGGCCGCCACGGCGTTAAATACAACAACAACAACAACAACAACAACCGTTCACCCCGATACTTCCGCTGCTATCTCAAAACAGATCACCGAGGCCGGGGGCCAGTTTGTTGCGGGTAGGATCACCTCCAATCGCTGATACAATGTTCTCAAATTAACGCTGGATAGCCCCCGTCTTCGGAGCCTCAGCAATGGCCGCTGCCGGCAAACTCATCTTCGTTACGGCCGGACCCGAATCTGCGATCTCGGCCATCTCCCTATACCTCAACGGCGTAATGGCACGCTCCGTCATCCCCATGGGCGCAGACGTCACCAAGTCAAGCTTGCTCAAGATTGCCGGAAACATCGTAGTCGTCTCCTTCATGGAGGTCCTCTCCGAAGCCCATGTCTTTGCCGAGAAGACCGGCCTCGGTTCACCGGTGCTGGAGAACATGATCTCGGACATGTTTGGCCCCGTTCTCGAAAGCTATAGCAAGCGCATTACCAGTGGTTCTTATGCACCGCCGCCTGATAGCAAGGCTGGGTTTGATGTGGCGCTCGCGATGAAGGATTTGAGGCATGCACTCACGTGTGCCAAGGATGCAGGAACGAAGCTGGAGACTAGTGAGGCTGCGCTGAGGCATATGGAAAAGGCTAGAGAGTTTGAGGCCGTGAGGCCACTGGATAGCAGTTCCATGTATGGTGCAGTGCGTCTGGAGGCTGGTCTCAACTTCTACTCTGATGCCTGTAAGGAAAGAGATGCGAAGAAGTAGATGCACTTACAAACCTTAATGATACCAAGACAACTCGAGTTATGGAATAATGGCTCCCGTCCGTTACTTCACACCTGAAATTGACTGCCAACTTTTTCCCATGCAAAAGTCTGGCGAAATAAGCGCCACACAGCAAAAGAGTTGCGTCGAGGGGGAATCGAACCCCCGGCTCCCCGACGCTGCTTGATGGCAACGGAGAATTTTACCACTAAACCATCGACGCGGTCGAGATGCTTCAGGTGGATTGGAATGTCGGGGCTGGGTGCGGGTTCATGAAGCGACTGGGGTTGTGGTGGATCATAGTGGAGGGGGTTGATAGGGCCCGAGAATAGTGTCGATTAGCCTCACTTTCTCGGACATTGATAAAGGTTCATGTAGCAAACAACATAAGGTTTGGGCAAGAGATAGTCTTCATATTCAAGTTGTTGCCTCTAGACCAGGAAGAGGCCGGGGTGCATGCTCTCCACGCAGCGGACCTCCATCAGCCTCAGCCCCCAGTCCCTTCAACCTTGACCAGACCTGATCGAAGTCTAGTCTCTTATATCCATGCTTCCTTGCATGTAGATACTGTGACATTGTGAAAATCCTCTCGTCCAACGGTTCATGGATGCCTAGTCTCCGAAGCAGGGGACTGTCAAGGGGTCGAAGTCGTTGGTCGTCCCTCGGCCTGGCAAAGTAGATGATGCCCAGTCTTTTCGCTCTTTCCTGATCTGGCGGCGGCTTGACAACTCTATGTACGGTAGCCCGTAAAAGTCCGCCTGTCAGAAGCTCCAAGGCCTCGCCGACATTAACGATGAGGGCCCCAGGGATGTAGCGCACCCACTTCCAGTCACCGGATGGTAGCCGTATCTGCAATGATGAGACTGGTTGAGAGAAGATGAATGTGATAGATCCTAGATCAGTGTGACCTCCTAGCCATAGGTCTCGGTATTGCGTCCCACTTTCTGCAGGGCGTGGATGATACAGCAGACATCGTAGGTACTCCGAGCAGGGCTGTGTGCCAGAGGCGTGTGTGGAATGGAGGTGTTCTTCTGGCACCTCGAGTACTATTGCTACGAGTGCCAGAATCTTGGGCACCAATTTTTGACGAAAATGGTTTACAAGTTCATCGACTTGAGCAAGGTGCGAATGCAAAAGTCTGGGGTGCTCATCGTCACAGGAATTTGTAGTTGCCGGGAAGTTGTAATGATCCAAGGTCTTGTGAAACCCCTGCTTGTGTTTCTGGCTTCCCGAAGGCTTAAACCCAATGTTGAGCCCCTTCTTCTCTTGTTCGGGTGTCGTTTCGAAGGGCCACTTCTCCTCTGGTGGAAGAGTGAGTAGGGCGTGGGCTAGATCGACCTGAGAGGAGTAGAGGGCTTCTGGAATGCCATGGTTGGTGATAGTTAGGAATCCATGACTAGTCACTCCTTCTAAGAGACTTGCAGCTAGTTTCCGACGGTCGTTGACTTTGTCAAAGTTCGAGAGATCGAGATTAACGAGGTCAACGTACTCGAGATCTTCTTTGGTCGGGGAGCACTGCGTGAAGTTTGGAATCTTACAATCGAACTCTGCTGTCATGTCTCGGGATTGTGTAGTTGGATACAGATGGCGTGGGTTTTTCTAATCAATTAATATCACAATGCGCTATCTCGGGGCCAAAGTTCCAGAGAAGCAAGGACGCTTTTCTTCATTCTACTAACTCGGTGATTTTGTCTGTTACACGATGGTTGCCTTTCGACAGCTATACCAAAAGTCTTGGCCCCAACTCCTCTTTCCAAAATATCTTCCTCCAAGTTATCTATCTCAGAGTGGTGCTGATGCACTTCGGCCTTCGGACGTGGACTGATGTGGTGTTTATGACAGCTGAGGACAATGCTCCACACTGACACCGCCCTAACGAGGTCTCCCAACAAGAGCCGAGTTGACTCGAGACAAATCGCCTCGTTCGCATTAGCAACACCCCCAATATCATGACACCCGACGCAGCAGGGGCCGCGGCGAGATCTCCGGCCGTCGTATGCCGTACCCCGCGAATGCTGTGGATCACAGGAGAGGTGGAGGCGAGCGGAATAGTCAGGGCGTCTGAAGGGATTCAGACTTGAAAGATACGGGCATGGCTTGACAACTATGAGGAGCTCCACCATTTAGCTTCGTCTGATCCTTGTCAACACACCAACGCTTATCCCCCTCCTTATCTCCCAGCTTGATTACTTGACATTGTAATTAGTCTCTCTCTAGTATCTCTGCAACCATCCCCCTTGTGTGGACGAAGGTGGAGCATGCCCTGTCAACTCCTTGGGGCGTACTTTCACGACTCGCTTGGGTTGTCCGGTGATGCCTATCACTGGCGCGCGTTGCAACACCACGCACCTACGTCCGGGGGGGCAATGAAGGGCGCACGCCTCTCAACGTCAACCGACAACTCCCAAATCCGGTTGTGAATAGCCGAGACGTGCCCTTCGTGAGGAGCATGACGAGAGAGATAGACAGGTGCATTGAGTATAATACGCAATCACGCAACTACTCCTCGTCCGCCTCTGCTTGTTCCGACCGCAGCAGCCCCCATACTCATCTGCTCCGTCACTTGTCAATTCCCCGTTGCCTCTGACTCCAGTCTGTTTGTCAGCTCCACCTCAACGAAGCTGCACGGCACCTTCAGTGACCAATTTCGGTTGGTTGTACGGTATACGTGTTGTTCACCTGAGCTCTCTTCGTACGAATAGCCTCGGAGACCAACGAACTACACCATGGCGGGCGATACCGTGGCTACGAGCGTCCGCGAGGAGCCGGTTACCAGTCCCAGTTGGTTAGACAAGTGGCGCTGGTACGAACGCAATACCTCCAAGGAAGAGAAAGTATTGTTGCGCAAGCTTGTAGGTTTCTGGTCTGGATCCCGGAACCAACACGCAGCTTCTAACAAGTAGTAGGATTTTATGATCTTGACCTTTGGTTGCCTCACTTTCTTCACAAAAGTGAGTTGAAGATGTGACTTTCACAGGGCTCTGTAATGTTGACTGACTTTGATCGAATAGTTCCTCGACCTCCAAGCCTTCCAGAATGCCTACGTCAGTGGAATGAAGGAGGATGTTGGGATGCAAGGCAATGACTTGCAGTATACCACTGGTGTTTTCCAGGCAGGATACTGCGCTGCCATGATTCCCTCCAACATCATTCTTACTCGTGTTCGGTAAGTCGAATAGGTCCAATGATACTACACTTGAGGATTTACAAGCCCGAAATTGAGTATAGAGACTAATAAGAACACCTACGCAGGCCCAACATCCTCATTCCGGCTTTCGAGATCCTCTGGGGCATCCTGACTCTTCTCACGGCTTTCGTCAAGGATATAAAGCATGTCTACATCATTCGATTCTTCAGTGGCGTGTTTGAATGTGTGGCCTATCCTGGCGTCATCTACTGTATCGGATGTTGGTACAAGAGCACCGAGATATCACGTCGGCTGAGTTTGTTCTACGTTGCGGGTCCTCTGGGAACTGTGAGTGCATCTTTGTTTCATACTTGCAACGCTGCTAGGCTAACACGATACAATCAGATGTTTGCCGGCTACTTCCAGACCGCCTGCTACACCAATCTCAACGGCGTCAATGGCCTCGAGGGATGGCGCTGGCTCTTCATCGTCTGCGGCTGCATCACCCTCCCCGTAGCCATCCTCGGCGCCGTCGTCTTCCCCGCCCGTCCCGATTCCAAGAACCCCTCGTGGCTCCTGACATCTGACCAAATCGCCCTGGCTCGCCGCCGCGTTTCCGAAGGCGGCTCCGAGGCCCCCAGGGTCAAGTTCGACCGCAAGGCCATCACTGACGTCTTCAAGGGCTGGCACTGGTACGCTTTTGTCGGCTTGTACTTTGTCTTCAACCAGGCTATGATCACCAACGGACAGCCTTTCAATCTCTATCTCAAGGCAAACAACGATCGTTACTCCATCAGTCAGATTAACAATCTTCCCACCGGACAGTCTGCCATTTCCATTGTGGCGGCGTTGGTTGGATGCTACTGGGCTGATGCGACGGGTAAGCGCTGGCTGCCTTCCATCTGGATCTGCGGTTGGATGACGGTCGGTTCGATCTGCATGGCCGTGTGGAATATCCCCGAGGGACTCAAGTTCTTTGCCTTTTATGTCGCTGGACTTGGCGGTGCGCTTAACCCGTTGTTCATGTCCTGGGCTTCCGAGGTCACGTTCCGATCTGCTGAAGAACGTGCTGTCGTCGTCGCCTCCATGAATGCAGTCGGCCAGGCTCTTCTCGCAGGCTTGAACATTGTGACATTCCCTACACCTCTAGGTAAGAAATTTTTCCCATTGTGCCATTGATAGGACCACCGCTGACTGAAGAATAGCACCCAGATTCAAGTTCGGTTGGTTCTGGGTCATGGCCAACAACATCCTCCAGGCCGGCTTGGTGATGGGCATCATGGTCTTGCACAACCGTGAGAAGCGAGCCATGCAGGTCCTCGAGGGCCAGGCAGAGGACGTAGAGCAGATCAAGATCGCCAATGCCACCAAGGGCGATGATGAATCTGCTTCATTGAGGTGACCCGCGGCCTCAGTGCTGGGAATGTGACGGGCGGATGGGACTGCTCAATCTATTTTCCCTTCTTACTCCCCTGTTTTTTGAATTTCTGTATAATTAGCTACTCGGAAGCGCGGCGTCCTGGAGTCTGTCAGTTGGGGGGCTTCACGATACCCTGTGCCACACCGAGAACCAGCCGCCGGTTGGGGGCTGTGGCTACAATTTTGGATTTGATGCTTGTGGAATTTTTTTGATGGAATGAAATTTGTAGAAATATGACACTCGTTTGTGCATTTTTTTGATCACGTTGTATTAATATCGACTGTGAGTCCGCTATAGTGATGTCTTCATGCATTGAACGATCCTGGTCTAGGTATATCCTTTTCTCAGGATCGTGCAGCCTAGATCAAATTGCCCGAAAGTCGGACCAAGAGATCACATGCCTCCGGGAGAGGTAAAGCATGGAAGGCGACGTAGCACTCGAAAGGCCTTTCTACGGAAACTGATCCATACATTTAAGTAACATCCCGCTTCGTGTCGCACAGAGCTGCCCTAGCGGAACAATCACGCTCAGGCTGGCTAGGTGAACCTGACTTTCCGGAAGCTCGACAATGAGTGATAGTTATCGGTACCCTGAAGAAGCTGATGATTGGCCATATTTTCTCAATGGATCAAACTAGAGTTCCTCGGCGCGGGAACCTGCATGAACGAGGCTGGGGATTGAGGACTCGAGAATTGCGCATCACGGGTATCATCAAATACCAAGCATTGTGGCGTCATCAGCTGTAACGACGGAACGATTCCGCTGAGCAGAGCTCGGCTGTGATTTATGGAACAAAATGGTTGTGGTCAAGACCAATTGTGGCATTTATGAGAGTTACACTGTGGTTTATATACCGACTATAAAATTTTCCCAATGGCAGGTGCAGATGCTGCTTACCTCCCCTCTAGAAAACGGCTTTATTTACAGATGTATTGGAGTCGTATAGTACGATACATTGATAAAGAGGATACTCTCGGTAAACTATCGGAGTTACGTCTATCTCAGGTGAATAACAGGAGATATTGGACCAATATGCTTCATTTTCTCGAAAAATATGTCTCCAGTACACATACCTACCATACTCAGATGGCCCATCTTATCTAGAATTATTGCAGTCTTTCCACGCTATCTCTTTGTCTTTACGACCAAAGATTGTTTGTTTCAATATGACTTTGCAAGTAAGATGAAATCGGCAGGTGCTCCGATATTGTGAAAGAAAATTTAGTGTATCGTCTAATTGTTATTTGGCTGTTTGACATGCAGAAAGTAATGCTGACAGCAACCTGCATCAGAACAATGGTAGATTCCTGGTAATACAGCAAGGATACGCGACGGAGCCACGTGCGGGCCAGCGGCCCAAGACAAGACGGCAGTTCGTAAATGCGCCTAAATATCACGCGAATCCGACAAGACCACCAAGACCCCTAGCGCAAACCGCATCCGCATCAGTGCCAGCATGAACAGGTGGCGGCGTTTGTGGCATTGTCTTGGGTACATATCTAATGGGCCGGGAGCGTTTTGCGTTGACGCATGTGGCTCATGTGGCTCATGTGAAATTCGCCGTCATGGCAAAATTCCTTCCCATCCCATCATCCCACTCGGCCGCGTCCCTGGTCCACGTCGGCGGTCGTCCGCTAGACCGCCGTTGGGTCTGGGAGTTTGTCCGTGTTAGCGAGTGCGAAGAGCGGCATTCGTCATCTCGCACTAAGGTTGTCAGACCCTCCCAAACTGCCCTTCAAAGCCGTCAATTGTCCCGGCTCGTCGGTGACAAGGTTGTCCCTCCTCTTCGCTTGGCGTACTTTAGCTTCCGTTCCGTGTGGCTTTATTCGTACACTACGTACGAAGTACAGACGTGTTGTTCTCAGTGAGTGAGTGAGCGAGTGAGGTCTCTTGCAGGTACGAGTATCCCCATGTAAAAGGGCTCAAGATGCTCCGCTCATGATTCCCAGGCTAACCCGTTCTCGTATGTTAGTCTACGACCCGTGGCCCTTCATCGACCGCCATCGCCAAACACCCGTCCCCATCTCGCCTGTTGTCCCGATCTAATCATCTAGCGCCGCTGCGCTTTCGCTTCTTTTTTCCACTCTAAATCCAGGTGATCCACGTAGCCGGGACTCGGGCCTGAAGCTTTCAATTCCTCCTTCCCCACCAAACCACAATATTTTGACAGGGGTCCAAGTGATTCACTCACTCACTCACTCACCTTGAGGAAGACTCAGGTGTGTTCAACCTGGGCTTGTCAACGGTTGTATCGGAAGGAGTCTAAGAGCGCTAACGAAGGACCTTTTTCCAACTTTTCTTTTCTTTGACGATATATTAAAGCAAGGGACCAGCCTCTTCTTTCCTTCCTTCAACCCTTCAACCTTGTTCGAATCACAAAGTTCCACAACAGCTTCAACCTCAACGTCACCCTCGACCGTTACGCCTCATCTTCAAACTCACACTCTATTCTCACTCATATTCACACTTATTCCTCGATTCTTTCTCTCATCGCACTTATATTCACGAACCACCTTTGAACCCTACCGCCTGGCACCGGCCGAATATTCATGCTTACAATGGACACCGCTACCGAGTACCAGACCGCAGAGCGGTTCCACGGCATATTCAAGCCGACTGAGTCTCCCCAGTGGACCAAGCCGTACAACCATCTTCCTGTGAGTTCTTCCTCATTATCACACCCGAGTGTTACGTCGCACCAAAGCAAATGTTAATGACTTGTCATTTTCAGCTGCTCATCAAGGATGGCTTCAACCTCTCGACCCTCTTGTCAATCGGCGCCTTGATGCAGTGCTTCCTTTTCTCCATCTTTCCTGCCAAGTACGCCGTCATTCCGGCTTTGGCACTGGGTCTCAGCTCCATCGTCTCGACCATCCTCGATACTCGCTCTGAGAAGTCCAACCCTTTCATGAAGGGCGTCGTCCGCGGTCGCACCAGCGCCCAGTTCCCCGATCCCTCCACCGGCGCCATCCCAGCCGTCGCCGCCTCCCAGTCTCTCGTTGTCTTCCACCTCGGCGTCCGCTTCAACCACCCCATGGGCCTCCTCTGCCCCGGCGGTCGCGAAATCGGCCAATACTTCCGAGAGATGAACAAGGACCTCGCCCAGCGCGCTTCCGAGTACGGTCTCTACCACGTCTCCAACTGGCTCGGCGCCGACGGCCCGCGCAACAACTCCCTGCTCAATATCTACTACTTCCGCGACGTCGAGGGCCTCAACAAGTTCGCCCACGACCCCATCCACCGCAAGGGCTGGGACTGGTACAACAGCATCAAGCAGCAGTACAACCATATTGGTATCTACCACGAGAGCTTCGTCACCAACGCCGGCCAGTACGAGACCATCTACGGCAACATGAAGCCCCTTCTTCTTGGTGCCGCCAGCGTCGAGTGTCAGAGCGAGGAGACCAAGGATAAGGTCTGGGTCAATACGCTCGTCGACGCCAACGTCGGTCCCCTTCGCGGCATGATGCGCCGTATGGGCAAGAGGGATGCTCCCCTTGCGCACTATGCCTAGTTTTCTAGGTCTTGTGTATTCTTCTTTGTCTTTCTCCCCCAAGGGCGGGCATTGGAACTGATGTTCCAACGCCTGCTCATTCGACTCAAGGGTAGCATTGGGCGGTGTTTGGCGTCAGGCTACGGCCTAGGTTTCATGTGGTCATC
This sequence comes from Colletotrichum acutatum, assembly GCF_030867785.1. Classification (NCBI taxonomy): domain Eukaryota; kingdom Fungi; phylum Ascomycota; class Sordariomycetes; order Glomerellales; family Glomerellaceae; genus Colletotrichum; species Colletotrichum acutatum. Next base: position 26,858 of record NW_026849236.1, on the reverse strand, counting down.
GTCGAGTTCTCAAAGGCTGGTAATCCTCATCATCGGAGTGGTGTTTTTGAAGACCGGCGTGTCTTCTTGTGACCAATTTACGGTCACATTTCTTTCCTGTACATACTTTTTTCAAAAGGCCACGCAGCACAGTCCCCGAATCAGAACAAGTTCAAAGTACAAGTTCCATCGCCAGACACGCTCTGATGCCTCGTAAACAATGCTCCTTCTTCCCCTGCCAAACAAGCGTTGCTGATGGTTCCTTCCGCGACCAGCTTGAAGTAGCCTGTACGACAGAACGATAGACTTCCTTTCTGACCAGCATCGTGCAATACCAAGCCTTCAATACACGGATTCGGGTCCGTTCCGGCAGCCTTGTAGGCGAGATGGGTCCCTATTGCGAGCAAAATGCTGCCTGCTGGCAGTTGATAGTTGAGTTTGTCGGCCCCATCCCAATTCCACTCGTCTGGACAAACAATAAAGGTCCGAAATCCAGGATCTGGGCATCTCATACTGATTCCTTTGACATTGCCATCGCTCAATACTGCGTGGCCCTCCCAGGATATGGCACTCTTCAAAAGACAACCATCAAGCTGCAGGCGGGCACTCTTGAGCTGCCCAGTCGTGACCCCGTCATACCCCTCCACGCAGTGCTTGATACTCTTGACAAGAGCTTCTCCTTCAAACACTTTCCGCCCAGCATATCTCCCAGTCAACGTCGCCTTCTTGACCGACCCGCCATTCATTGAAGCCCAACTCCACGTAGGAGCGCGCCACGTCGTCTGACGTGAGTACCTCGCTCTCTCACCCTGTGCTGAACAAGCCCATAGCAGATCCTCAACCAACCGGCTCTCCCATAATCCAGCGACATAGCAATCATCCACCGCCTCCTCCATAGTTTTCGCCAAGGCTTGTACTGCAATGAGCCTGTCCTCGCCTTTGGTCAAGTGCTGCGCCGTGTACGTCGTGACGACTTCTTCCCAAGGAAGGTATGCCTCTTCGAGGAGAAGGGGATCCTTCTCCTCCTTTGTCATACTCTTTAGACGCCATAGTACTTGAGAAAACGCGCGTGGATCACGGTTGGTGTAGGCCTTACCAAAGGATCCTATGCGATCATTTGAGTACGCAAATTGTCCTATTCGGTAATCCATGCCGCACTGCCAAAACAGCTGATGTCGCGAAAAGTGAATAACTCGCGGAGAGAAGAGTCGTTCTTGTAGTACCCAGCCGCGCGTGTTGAGAGGGGCCTCCTCAACGCCACGCTGCCAGATTTTGCTATTGAGAAGGAAGTAGTCTCCGGCTTCAACCACCAGCGGTCTTTCCCCGCTGGTCGGTCCCTCAGAGAGGGTGCCGTCTATGGATTGGTTGAAGGATACGCGAAGATGCCTGGAGTGAATTGGATGAGGTGCAAAGTAAAGCCCTTCATCTCCCCCAGAGGCAGCCGTGGCGGCAATGTTGATGGTACCATTACGATATACCTCAGCCATGGTGACGGACTCTTTGCGCCAGTCATCGACCGAGTCTTGGATGATGCCTACGTGTGGCCGTCAGCTATCCGGCCTGGCTCAAGTCATTAGACCAACTAACAAAAGATGACTTACAAAGCGAATCGATCCAGAGATAGCGCAGCCCAAGTCTCCTAAGGAGGGAAATGGTATCTCGAAAGGTCTTGGACAGCGTTTCTACTCGTATACCGGCCTGAAAAGATTCCATGTTGGCCCGCCTCAACGTCAGAATCTCGGATTTGCCCCAGCAATGACTGAGAGTGGCGTACGTCTCATGGACGGGCACAGCTGTCGACAGTCGCACGTCGTCGGTGTCTCGGACCTCAAGATCGAGTAGTCGCGTCGGAACAAAGCCGCCCGTATCCTTCCCGCAATAGCCTGCATGGTTTGAAATGCAATCACGAAGCCAAGTTCTAGTCGAGGTAAGAGCCTTATCCTCCTGTCCTATGTCACCTTCCACCAGGCGCAAAGACTCCGCGTGTTCATCGCCTGATCGGTGTTACTGACCCGCTCCTGGCTCTGACGTCTCTGCTTACTAGATGGACTCTGACCTTGGTTCTTCAACATGTAAAAGCTAGCACCGGTTCGACAGGCTCTGCCGAGGATATGAAGAGTCAGTGGCTTTCATGTCTGCTTCCGTGTCTCGAGAGGAGGCTGCCTACATGGACGGCGAGAAGACAAGGTAGCCACTTGGCATGGCCGTCGGCGCGTGAGCCTGCACATACAACTGTGCCGTATCAGAGTGGCTGTCAGGTACTAGGCCCTCTGCCGCCAATTCCTCGTGTATGGAGGTACACAGGTGGCAACCAGCGCCGACTGCATCTTCAAATGAAGCCCATGTCGCGTGGTGAATGAGCACACGGCTTGAAGATGGCCCGCGAGCCTGTTCAGTATGTCGCTCAGCTTCTTCAATCCGTGCATCTGCAAGGTCGTTGCAGCTTTTGCACAGCATCTCGACGTACTGACATGTTGCGAATGCGACTTGGTTTGGTACAGCATTAGAGGGGTGGAGGGGCAGAGACCTGAGAAGGATTGGCGGGGCATGTTGAACAGGTAAGACAGGGTATATTCAACTAGAGCGCATTTAGCTAGACTCGGCGTGATCTCTGTCCGAGGTGGTAATGGAGACAGACGCATTGTCAGTGATACGGATAGTTGGTCCACGACTTTTGTGATGTAACGGCCATAATCACCAGATGCGTGACAACACAGACGACCGCTTGGAGCTCTCAGTAACCACAGCTAAGTATTCCTGCCCCAGAGAGCCTCCCGCATGTAATGGCTAATTATACCGCGCGAGAATAGCCAGACTGTTACAAACTTGAAGACCAGAAGAAGAACCCTTGGAAAATAATTCCCAGCTTCATATCAACGTATTAAGAGCAATGATCAAATGTTGTGCTGCGGGCAATGCCGCCCAAGCAAAGCGTTCCGACGAAAACACCAAGAAGGATGGACAAGAAATATCCTAGATTCATCGACATTACTGCCAGCATTCTATGGATATTATTAATGCCGCTCAGCTGAGGCTGTCCCACGCATTTGGAAGGATCGGCTGATACTCACAAGAGATACCCGAGAAGGGCAATGACAACCTCGTAGGCACATTGCGCAACTCTATGAAAAATTGAACATGGTGTAGGAGCAGATGACTTTTCTTTTGGCGCGAAATCCTCGTCGATTCTCAAGTGGCTCTTTCCATGTTCGCCTGCCCAGACTGTCGCTTCCAACACGGGTTTGAAGGCGATCAAAGTACGTAGAATGATAGTAAAGACGATGAGGGCGAGGCAAGTACCCGCGTACTGTCCAGGCGTTCGCGGTGTCCATGATTCTGAGAACAGCGCAGTGGCCATCTTGGTGTGAAAGACAACAGGCATGGGCTCGGTGCCATGAGAATGGGACGTCGTGCTGGGCATGTCCATCGTCAGGTCTCGGTAAATGAAGTCGATTTGGTGTTCCTGAATGGGTGACTGTGCCACTTTCCAAGTCAAATCGAAGAAGAGCGGTCTCCCTAGAATTATAGATGCTCAAATGAGCAGATTGCAACCTCGCATGAGTCTTTCATCATTTGAGATGGAAGCAAGGATGGAAGTCAAGCATAGCATCTTGTCATCTCCGATACGGTCATGAGAGGGAACCTCTGCAAGCCACATCCTCTATGGTCGCAACAGGATGGATCAGATGTTCATATCAGCGCACGTTAATTCGATACCAAATTACCAACTCGCGCAAGTGGTAAATAACAGAGAAAGAAACAGGCAGTCATGATGCCGCGATGCTCGCTAAGGTGGGGGGATGAGGCGTTTTGAGAAGGTTTCCAGGAGAAATTTCTTGGCTCCCTCGTTTAGTCATGGTGAATTAGTCTACCATCGAGTAAAGTAGGTACCCTGAGAATCACAGTGGCAGCCAATGAGCAAGTTTTGTGCAATTAAGTATCCATCTCATTTGTTTAAATATGCTTGACTAAACACCCTCCTCCTTATGTTGGTTTACAAGAGTCCATTCCAACATAACAAGAAGCACTTGACGCCTTTAAGCAAGCTCAATCGAGAGCAAAGCAACGCTCAGAACTCGCTGCATCATTGCCCCACCAGTTCGGCATGGTGACGATTTTTCCAGCACCGAAGAAAAGGAAAGTAAGCAGCATGTTGAAGTTGAATCCCGCGTCGAAAGCAGCAGCCAAGATATAGTTCCATCTGGCCCACATGTCGTACCGGTAGCGGTACGCCCAGAACATGACCACGAAGCCACCAATCAAGCTGCTCACGTATCCGGTGCTGATGTTACCGTAGAAGCTAGCCATGGCCGAGAAGAAGATGGTCGAGTTCCACAATTGAAACTTGGCGCGGGGGAAGGCGCGGTGAAGAGCGTAGATGAGAAGCGGAGTGAAGGCGCCGACAAGGAAGCCATACGGGAGAACCTTGTAGATGTGCTGCTGGAAGAGCCTTCGGGGACCGATGAGGACGTACTGCACACCCATGGTGAGGTTGGAGGTGAGAGACTGGGCAGTCCACTGATGCGCGGGGTCCTCCTTTGCTCCCGTAAGGTAATCGAACTTGGTGTCCAAGACCCAGCGAACAACAGCATAGTTGATGGGAACGCCCAAGAACGAGCCAAAGACCTGCGAGAAGAACACAGCCTTGGGGCTCAGATGCATGTAGTGCCCAACCTTCATGTCTTGGAGGTTGAGCTGCGCGCGGTACCATGCATTTCCGGCGATGGCACCGTACGCCGAAGCACCAGTCGGGTTCTTGAATCCGCTGACGGAGTTCACCATCAATCCGTAAAGCAGCTCGTTGACTGTACCAATGGCCAACTGGAAGTTGCTAAGCGCATACAACCAGCCAAGCGGAACGACGAGAATCGCGCCAGTTCCGATGGCAACAAAGTACGTCCACACAGGGATGAACATGTTCCCGGTGGCTGTGATAGTAATGAGAGCAATGGCCGACGCAGCAAACAGGGCAGCAAACCAAGACAAGGGTACTTCCTGGTAGCTTCGCTGCAGGATGCTGAGCTGGTCGTTGTACTGAGTGCTGATTTGCGAGCCGTTTCTCATGCGGTCCATCATTTTCGTGAGACTGCTCTTGATGGTCTTGTAGCCGAAAAGAGCAGCCCAAGCAATCGCAGATGTATAAGCAGCATAGTCACTAGTAGATAAGGAGTCAGAATACGAGGGCATCTCCAGAGGCTGAAGGTAGGTTTCCTTACAAAAACATGGTCCATAGGACTTGGGTGCTGACGAACGGGGGACCGTACTCCGCGTAAGCCGTCTCATTGAAGGAAACATCCGCAGTAAGCAGCTTTGTGATCGGGTACGACGTGCCGTTCTCGAGGAAAAGTCTGTTGGACATCAAGTGCCCATGCCACTCGCCGAGGTGACCGTACTTGGCGGCCGGAATCAAGATCCAACAGCTACACGCGAAACCACAGAACATGACGACCTGAGTCCACCACGGAGTCAAGAAGAGAGATCCGTTGGTCGAGATGTTGGACCAATCCAGCGAAAGGTTCAGGAAGCCCATTCCTCCGAAACCGGAGCCGACAAAGTTGGCGACCGCGTTGTTGGGTGCAACCCAGCAGAGGAAGGCCAGGGATCCGAGCATAGGGAAGATGTACTCGGGTAGGAACTGCCACATGGTCATCCCGAGAAGAGCCCAGAAGAAGACTCTCGTCTGCTTGCGGGATGAAGCCGTCGGGGCCTCGCGCTGCTTCTTTTGAGTCTCGAACAGGGCGGTCTGGCAAAGCGCCGTGAACCATGGGAACTGAGGATCGTAGATCAAGAACTGTCTAGCCAGCGCGGCAAACGAGTAGCCAGTCCACACAATGCCCCACATGAAGAAAATCGCCGCTGCCGGGTGAATCTTGGAGTTGAAGTAAAGCTCGGCCATCGCAACGGGAGTGTATCCCAAGTTGTAAGTAGCGCCCGATGCCGCGGAAATGGTAATCAGGACATGCTCTTTGACGTTGAACGGCCCCGGGTTGAGGTTGAAGCTGAACTTGGTGAATGGGACCTTGATCTCCCACGCCGGCAGGATCTTAGCAAGCCATGCGCCGCAGTAACTCGAGGCGATCTGGACGAAGAAGATAGAATACGGCGCATACGTTGTGCGGAAATGGCTCATCATCGACAGGAACGCGCCGGGAATAACGAAGATGATGGTGAGAAGGAAGTATCGGAACGTAAGGCAGGGCAAATCCGGGTCGTCGTGTAGCGAAACGATGCGGCGCACGTAGGCCGGGATGTCTTTCAATCTCGGGTCGTCCTCATCAAAAGCCTCTTCTTCGCCGTTGGCCTTGGTTGTGAACACAAAAGGCGGCTTCTCCATGTCGCTCTCAGTATAAGGAGCAGCGGGCTCGCCGGACCTCTTCTCGGGCGTGCCATTGCTGGGAGAGTCGACGGAAATGGCGTCGCCATCGTGAAGACCGCCAGTCTTTGGCTCACTGGCAGCCTGTTGTTGTTGGTTGGGGGATGGAGACATGGTGGAGATCGTTCAGGGCGGCTGATCGCCAAGATGCTTGGAAAAGAACGCCACACGGGAGCCAAGTTGGCCAAGCCTCTGGGGATCAGGGACCTTCTTCTTCCAAACACAACCCTCCGACAGCTGGGCGTTGCAACTTATATCAAGAAGCCGTCCATGGCTTAACTGCTTTGCCCACTCGCCGTTGCTGACTCTAGACAACTTCCGAATGTGGGAGGTCAGTCGACCGTTACAGTTAGTTGGCGGAGCCGTTGCGATGGTGTCATCGGCGTTTTTCATCTTTATATTGCCTGCGTCGCGCGATGGCACGAGCCTAAGCGGATATGCGGCTTCTGAAGGTGGCTCTCGGTTCTAGGAATGTAACCCAACGGGGCTTTTCGAAATGCCCCGCAGGATCGCCGGCGCACTGCATCGTATGGCGGCAAAAGTGCCATCCTACTGCGACTGGGTTCAATCATCTCATAGGGGCGACTCGAACGAGAGCATGTTCGCATATTGTGCCATAGTAAGCAGCAGAAGTTCCCGGGTCTCTCGTGGCAAACAAACACAATTATGTTGCAGAAAAGTCTCTTCACCAATCCCGTACATAACAGCAATTGCGCCATCGCCAAAAGTCCCTCGAGTCAGGATCAACCTCGATCTTCATAGCCACTAGGCTGGTTAGCCGAGATGGATCCTGTGGAACACGGCCTTTGAACGGGGCATTGGGTCGACAAGGAGTACGTAAAGCTTAAAAAAAATCCTACAATTTAGCAAAACGTTGCTCGGATCCGACATGTTACGTTGTGCTATTTGCCATGATTCGTTTTCAAATGCAAGATGTCAGAGACGGATGAATAAACACCGACTCCCAATATCTTCACCATGACTCGTTCCATCGCAAAGCATTCTGTATCTGTAATGAAAAATAACCAGCTACCTTTCAATTCCACGGTTGAAGCTTTCCTCCATTCTGCAAAGTGTAGGTCCGACCTTGAAGCCAGGAGCTCTCTGGGGCTTTCTGATCATACGCAACTATGAAACCCTGGTCCTTGAGGCGCCCTAGATCTCCACCAACGATTGACAGACCTCGGACGAACGAGTTCTTTGCAACGATCCAGTTGCTGGTGTCGTCAATCTGTACTGTCAAGCCCCCGCGATTGTTGATGAGAGATGCATTTGCGGAGCCCTGCCACGTGCTGTTCGCCAGAAGATGGACTGTGACGGTACAACCACCCCGGGTGACAATGTCTCCGGAAATGCCTTCCGAGCCCATCAACGTTAGGGAGGAGTTGGACGAGATTGGACTCCCGCTCCAAAGCTGTGGCTCGACCCTCTCGAGGTCCCGGGATGCTGTGTTCGTATCCGCCAGAAGCAGAATTCCTGAAGGATTGTATATCCTTGCTTCCATGAGGATGATCTCGGCGGAGAAAGTTGCGAGGTAAAAGGCCGGACCCTCGCGGACCGTAATATTGAGAGATGTCGCCTCCAACGTGCCAGCATCATGTTGTGCTGTGATGGACCAATCGAAGAACAGGAAACCACTGATGGTTCCCGAAGTGATGGTAGAACCGTTCAGATGTACATACTGAGGCCCCTCCATGATGATGGCAGGGGACGCATCGGCCCAACCGGTCAGATTGGATGACATGGTTCGCCCGAGCGAGTAGATCAACGGCGACCCTGGGTTGGTAGTGTGGGCGACGCCCCCACGACTGTTGATATTGAGACCCGCGAGGGTAGGTGATCGGTAGCCACCCGAACAATGGCGGAGATTGGTAACATCGAGATTGGCACCCCGGATGGCAAAGAGGCCAATGGCTCCAGGACCGCTGCTGTACAGCTGGGGTGCGTCTAGGGTGACCGTTGTCCCAGCCCCAGTTGCGTACAGGTTGATTGCGCCATTATGGGTTTCGATGCGACCAGAGAACCGTAGTGTTGATCTTTCGCCCTACGTTGAAGTCAGTCATCTTGCAAGACCACGCAAGGCTCGAGGATGCGGTTTATCTTACGAGAAGAATAGCACTGTTATAACCTGTTCCAAGGGATCGTGGCAAGTCCTCAGGTGCTCCAGTCTTCTGAACATCAGCCTGTAGTAAGTCTACGATGACTCCCGTCATGTAGAGCACACTGGTCTGCTCCAGACTAGTCACATATGACTTGCCAGTCTCTGACGTCTGAGGCTGATCGAGAATTCTCTGAGCAACAACTGTACACGGATTTGTCAGTCAACTGCATCTCGCGCACTTGTGACTACCCTTGGCATTTGTCTATGCGGAAAGGATGTATCGATTCGTACTCACTAGGCTTTTCCTCGGTCGTTGCCGGGATGTAGTTCGGCCGGATCATGTTGTCGTCAACCCATCTCGAGGCGAGAACCCCAGGATCCAGACATGGATCTTGGTCCTCGAGTAATGAATTCTGTGATTTGCAAGTTAGAGCCCATGTGCCGATGGCTAGGGCTAAAGAAGCTCGAATGCCCATGATGTTTGCTGCCAAGACGGTCAGTTGTGGTTCAGCTGGATTGTCAACACTTGTCACAGGGCGGTCCTGGATTGTAATGGATCAAATATCGATCAGTGAGGATTCAAATGTTCGTTAATCCACCTAGAAGTCCTGTCAAGTTTCAATATGAGACTACGTTGGTCAAGTACAACAGGAGACAGGCATGAAATCTGGAACTACCAACCGAGCATTTAGGAGCACTGAAGGAGGGAGCCAACTTGTGTGATACATTTCATAGGCAATTGTACTGCCCTTAATGAGACACTTGGTACATTACCTCGAAAGTTGGTCAGTAAATACTAATGCGCGTCAGATTTCTCTCTTCAGTCACTCGTATCTCTCACTTATTGTAGCAGATCTGTTGATCAAACCCAGGTCATATCAGTATACACGAGCGTATCCATGTAGGCGTGTTTTAAACCGTGACATACATTTTGAGGGGAACCTACAGACCAAGCGACTCCATTTCCCAGTCCGCGATATCAGCCTATTTTGAACCCTCTCACCATACTAAATGATTTCAGAACGGAACGAACCATTCTGAGACATTGAATCAAGTGTGATGAAGTCGACGACAAACATCGACAGCCAACTCTAGCCGAGCAATTTGAGACATTCCACAAGTGAGCCTTCGTCTGTATTACCTGTCATCCATTCTTGTCTCGCAAGTGTGATGGACCTGGATGTCACTCCAGGATCTCCGCATCAACCCCTTCACTCCCATCACGCGGGCCCATGTACATGATGTCGTGGAAGATTTGCATCCAACTGCCTTCCTCTCTCCTCCACCAGTACTGCACCTTAACCAAAAGGTCTTCTTTCTCATCTGCTTCATGGCTCGGTGATTCATCCCAAAGATCGACCCTCATTCCCACCCACCCCTCTCTCCTGGCCATCTGTTCGACTTCAGACGCTGAAGAGAAGCCGGCAGGAGCAGTCTGCTCATCGGTGCCGAACTCCAATTCCTGTTTCTCGAGTGCTCGTATCGTATAAAATCCCTTCTTTGCTGGCTTTCCACTTGACCCCGATGCCCCGTATTTGTCTTTTGGTGCGTACTCGTGCAAGTAGCGCACGATTGTCTCACGATCGTGTGCAGCAAACGAGGGGTTTGGGCGACATATTTGGTAGCAAGATGGAGAAAAAAACATTCCCTTCGCGTCGATATCCGCAGTATGTCTGTAAGAAGCGTAGATCGCCTTCAGATGAATGGTAAGGTCCCCGGTACTTCTTTGTGGAGCCATAAGAGCGTGTGGATGAAGTGTCGTCGATGTCAGGATGGGTTTCTTCAGGTAATGTGTTGTTGATGATGGGAACTTTACACAGACGAGTCTCTTTCCGTGCATCCCCGTCGGCTCCCATCTTATCCTAGCTGACTTTGGTACGAGTCTCTGACTTGCTGAAGTCAGCAATTAGCGCCATGCAGGATGAGTCAACTTCACGGCGTTTGAGTGATTCATGTGTCCTTTCGGAATTTCTTTTAGCACGGGCGTTATAATGGCCATGTCGAAATGCAGCTTGTTCTATTCATCTTGCTTCTACGCTTCCTGCCAGCAGCACGCACCCTTAGTGGACGAAGGCGATTTTCCAGGTTCCTCAAGCCAGATGACCCCATGATCTTGAGTTGTCGTTTGCGTCGGTCGCCAATTTGAGACCTAAATTCCATCCGGGTGACCTTTCGAAGAGATGGAGAAACGTTTGATCGGAGCGGTCTTGGACACCTATGGTATCTGCACCCTAGGTAGATCAAAGACAGTGGGTGACGATCTACCCGCTTCAAACATCTTAGTACTTACCTCTCAGCCAATGCCATGCCGCAGACTGTCCATCGCACCAATCATCGTAGAGAATTCTTGATGTATTATTCGACCGAGAAATTAGCCTGTCTCGGAAGTTGTGATGCGGCGTCAGTTTACTTCAATTAATGAGATGCAATACACAAGACCCTATGTGAGGCCGGTCACCCGTTTAAGAGGTTTCAAGACTAGGCAAGAGTTTTCCGACTATGTTATTTCGAATGGTCTCTCCAGACCGGACTTTGTTGTAAGATGACGGATCAGACCGAGAGTCCTCCACCAATTATTCATCCAATTTCAGAAGAATGTGGTAGCAAGCCAAGCTGACGCGTTGATAGTTGACCAGAGTGTGTGAACGATAATATCGCCTGAGAAGCAGTCCCGTAGTTTGTCGACATGCCAACACAATAGCACCGATGAAAACGGAGTACCATCGGAGCCATCTATTTCAGGTTCCGGAGCCGGCGCCGAGTTGAGTCCGAGCGCCGCGCGGACTGTTCCGTAGTCCTTGCCCGTTCAGATCTCGGATCTGGCCCACAGACGGAGATGGACATTTGTGTATACATCCCTGCTCGGTCTCCTCGGAGGCCGACGCAACACTCCCACCGGCGGGATGTCATTGAACTTAGACAATGGCGACCGAGGAGTCCGAGACGAGATTCCACGACTCTTGCTCTAACAACTCGACACAGGTTGGCTGTATCCGAGCCCAGATAGCTGGCATGGACTCAAGGGCAACTGCGGTAAGCAAAGCTTGTGGCCCTTCTTAAGTCCACATCTAACAGAAATGCGTCTAGTGTGACTTATGCCGGTTGCGCAAAGTAAGTGAAAGCGTTGCACTCACAGCAAAATGAGACGCAGCATCTTTCTGGGGGCACAATTTTCTGCATCAGGTGTTCCTATGCCTGTGACCAACACCATTCATTGACAACAACTATAAGAGGTTCGATGTGACAAAAGCGTACCTTGCTTCAACTGTCGCCAGTCTTCGCAGGACTGCACATTCACAGGCGCTGGTCAGAAGCCCAAGGTACCTCGCCAGAGGGTTCATGTATCCCTGCAGTAGTACGTTCCCTATTGAAGCCTGTCCTTTCCTTCGCGGTATCTTCCAGGCTAATAGGGTCACAGTGAGGAGAAGATTGACCGTTTGGATAAACGCTTGGCCAACATTGAGTCCTTGCTGCTCAGACAGCAGAGCGCGGCGTCAACACAATGTTCATGCTCAGGACTGGCCCCTGAGAAGGCCATTTCAGAAGTACCGACCTCGGTGAAGGATGCATCTCACGTTCCCACAGAATTCGATGCAGAAGATGAGGCTCCGCCGGTTGAAGGCCCCTCATCACTGAGGTTTCAGATGGCAGCAACAAGAAGACTTACAGAAAGCGCGGCCATTGAGCTGGGTGCCTCATGCTACGTAAATGCCGTTGCCAGTGCACATCGAGTTTTAGGATCTCAAAGCCCAGCAGGATCATCCCAAGGGCACTTGGCACAAAAACCTGTGACATACCGAAGCATGCCTCTGCCGCCAATAACTGCTGTCATCGGTGTACTTAGACAACTCAAAGGTATGCGTCGACTGATGTCTTACATGAAAGTCATTGACCGTGGCATGTTACTAAAATTTAACAGATAATCCTCCCAGCAGTTTCTTTGTTTTGAGGTGTTTTCTCCCGTGCTCGGAGTTTATTGACCTCTGCCGGAACGTCTACTTCTCCATCGACGACTACACTGCCATTGACTTTATCATAGTGAACTCGGGTCTGCATTACCTTTTCACAGAATACTTTTGTCCTCCAAGCCTCGGACAGTCTGAGCTTCGGAAACAGTCTCTCACCTGGGGGGCAATGTGCAGGAACGCTCTCACGGCCGCCGTGGCAACGATAGATGCCGGCTTGTCTGCCAAAGCGAAAAACGTGCAAGCACTAATCCTCGGGGTATGTCAAGACTCTCTCTTTTGATTTGGTCTATCCTAACAACCCAGACAACGCACGCCATCGAGATGGCAAAGCCGTGGCTGGCCTGGAGGTTGATATGCTTCGCGGCGCATCTTTGCATGGCTGCAGGCTTTCATGACGAGAGCCTGATCGTAGCTGATGACGAAAGTACGAGAAACGCCAAAGCCTTGTTGTTCTGGCATGTCTACGGCGCGTGGGCAGAGCCTCCATGATTGGAGACTGTGATATTATCATACCCAAGGGACTTCACTTGGTCTCTTTGCCAAGGCTGTGGGACAAAATAATCCCGTTTTGGGTCGCGAATGCCTCAATTCATAGCAAACTTTACAATCTGCTGTACAGTCGAAGTGCGCAGCTTATCTCTCAGGAAGACTTGTCTGATCGAGCTGACAACCTGCTTGCTGATCTCAAGCTAATAGAGCCCGTTGGTCTAGTATGTACTTTCGGGGAGCTTGATTCTCAACCTGAGTATGACATTGACTCGCAATCAGGTCAATCCAACGATGGTGTCTTCTGATAGCACCCAACCAACGACGAAATTGGAGGCTGTTCTCGCGAAATCCGCCAAAGTCATGTACCATACTACAGCAACTTTGATATCCAGGGCAAGAACTTCGCGGGCTTCTGTGCCGTCTTTCTCACCGGACTGTTTGGCATATGCACGTGCAACAATTGACGCCCATCTTGAGTGCGTCCCCTTGATGAGCGGCGACTTACATGTGGTGAACCTCTATCTTCACTGGTAAGCCCAACACCACTATCCGTGCCGTCTTTCAATGCATCCATTACGAAACTGACCGGCGCTATCATGTCTCCAGGCGGCTCCTGCAGACACCTTTCATTCCACTCCTGGTAGTATTCTGCCACATAGTTGAGACTCAAGACACGAGCGACGCACAGCGACTCAAGAGCTTTGCAGACAGCCTTGAGCAGGGAGCCGATCTATCACCTTCTGCGAAGGACTTCTATGACATCACTCAAGAGCTCTCTATGATTGCAGAAAAGCACATTGAGACAAGCAGCAAGCAAGACTGGGCGTCTTTTCCGTCTCTTTCAACGCTGGGGCTCAGCCAATTTTATCCGGCTAATGCTATGGGCGACAATTATCATTTGGCAGCTGAACATGTGCAGTCTAATCAGGACATGGAGATGATATTTGGCGGGGAGCAGGTCATGGGCTTCTTTTAGATGGTTTCACTTGTTTGGTTGCAGCCGGAGGCAAGATCAACGATAGAGGCATAGAGTTGAGCATCCTCATATCACCAACAGTCCCGCGACCAAGGTGGCTGAATCTCTCAACATCCGCCATAGTGCATGAAAGCGGTTACGCAAAGATTAAGTGTGTAGGCAAAATATTCGAGCCACGGCCATGTCGTAATGCTACGAAACCCGTCTTCTGAGGAGGAACAGACAATGATAAAGTCGTGGCTTCATGCGGTTTTACGCTCCATGCGACACATGAAATGAGCTTCTCCGTGAAGATGGAATTAACGAGCCTTCGAGTCAAGAGGATTCACTATCGGGATCGCGTAAAAGCAAACGATCTATCTCCGGCGGGAGGGGCGGGTGAAAACACTCCTCGGTCCCCGAGAGCCCCGAAACCTTCGAGATGTGCCCGTGCCTGCGACAGCTGCACATCCCACCGCCAAACTCGGGGCAGACCATGTTAACGGAAACTGCCGATTTGCATTTCTAAGCTAGTTGGTCATTGCCTGTTTAGATCTTTGCGCTTCCGAAATCTTGTCCTTATTCTCCGGGTCATGACGCTGTCAGCCGTGCTGCTGTCATGTGATGGACACCTTGGCGTTGTCCGAAGAGCGAGATGAGTCTTTCCTCTTGGCGTAGGCAGGGCTGATGATATACAGGCCGTCATTGACCCACAGACAACTTATATAGGATGAAGAGTTCGAACGGTGTGGAGAGACTGGGTTATCTGGGCACCTCACCATCACTGATGAAAAGTTTTGTGTGTTCAAGATAACAAAAGATAAGACCAAAATGGCTGTGGCAATTGCTGGCGGAATCAGCGGCCCCGGCCGTGCTCTCGTTGAAGCTATCTCGGCCCAAGGAACCCATGAGGTTATCGTGCTGACGAGAAAGGTATCAACAAGGCAATGCTCCCACATTTTAGCAATAAGACCTACTACTGACTGTCATGTTCTCACTTAGGTTTCAGGAAAGCCCGGAGGCGCTGCCCCCAATGTTCGTTTCGTGGCTGCAGACTTTTCTGATATTGGTTCTCTTACGGCCGTCCTTGAGAAGTACAATGTCGACACGGTGATCTCCGCGGTCAACAACATCACAAGGGAAAGCTATTCAGAGTTGAATCTCGTTGCAGCTGCCGAAAGATCCAAGACAACTAGGAGGTTCATACCAAGCCACTTCGGCGTCCCTTACCTACCCGAATATGGCGTCTCGACCGTTTCCCCTTCCCTTGCATCTTCACCAATCTAGGGAATCGCATCAGCTCTTTCATGAAGTCTCTCAGACCAGAGCAATAGGCATCATTGCCTCCTATCATTGCGAAGAAGACGGCTCTTACTGAGCTGAAGTCGACCTCACTGACGTGAGTAACCAATAGATACTTCCTCGGCTACTTACCTTACTTCGGTTGGCCTGCTTCCTTCCTCGGCCGGAATGCGTTCTTTAACGACATTGCGGACAATGCCACGTCGATCCCTGAATCAAGGGATACCATCTTATCCACACGTGTGGGATTGCTTGCGCTATTGCCGCCCTTCTTCAGAGTCCCAGTCGGCGTTCGTAAGAGTCATTCCATTGGCGACAAGGTCGTGTTCAACGATCTTGTCCATCTTGCAGAGGACATCAAAGGTGATTCGCTCATACTTTATAATCCTCATGAATTAAAGCTAATTGTCTGAAGGTACCAAGTTCTCCATTGTTGAATACTCGAGTCTCGACCGAGGATCTTGAGGCTGGCCAGATGACGGCACCGCCATCGGCGAGGGGTTGCTCGGATTGTGCTCCAAGAAGATGTAAAAGCGCTCCATCGAGAGGCCAGGTCACCTCAAGATTGCTCGCAAGCTTGAGAACGATTTGCCGGAGATCAAGGACACAACTGCACAAGAAATCCTAGAGAGCAGCTGAAGACCGCAATGATGGAGTTGTAAACCTTGGGCAAGAGATCAACCAGTTTCAATAGATCTCCAATAATTGGAATCTTGTAATATGAAGGATGTTTGCCTGGTTCGAATCCGACGACGGCCATGTAAGCCACTGTCTTGGCGGTCTTGCGGAGCTCCGGTGAGTCGCGGAGATGCAGGAAGGGGAACTCCGTCTTGACAATTGCATGCAAACTCTTCAAAGCCGTGTCACTCGCAACCGCTAGATCTTCATTGATATGATTCTCTTCATTACCATTCGATGTCCATCGCTGAAAAGCGTGAGCTTGCATCTAGTAGTATATGTACTCACGTAGGGCACCAGGGACAGAGGTATTTGAGACAGCGACGTTGTCTATTACAGCATTAACAAATATTCTATGCATTTTCTCTTTCGTCGTCGTTTCTGCAGTTGTTTCTATTTTCCCTCGTACTTCCAACCCGACACCAGAGAAAGAGGCACAGCCCCAATGAGGTAGGGTCGGGCACGGCACATAGACGGCGCCGGAACGGAGCCGGCAATTAAAGCGGATAACGGGGTTGCGGACATATCGGCCGATAAACTCCCATCCTCCTGCTAGCATACAGTATGCCACTATTAGACTTTCGCTTCGCAGCAAGCTCGATTTCCATTAAACAACCTTCTTCAGGGTGAATCCCACCTGCACAGTCCTCGCCGCGATAAAAACACCAACCGCCGCCAACATCGAGAAGCCGCAGAACAGTTGAAGCCCAAGATAATTAGTGCCTCCTTGCGACGCAACGATGGCGCCTGCAATAGGACTACCAGCCAACGCACCAAAGGACTGAACGGCGAACGCAGTTCCGGTACGAACGCCGATTTGTCTAATGTCGGAGATTTGGGCAATACAGGCTGGGCCCAGTGAGATGAAGCCGCCGGAGGAGAACCCAAAGATGATGAGGAAGACGATGATGGCGGCGTTGCTCTTGCCCGGGATCCAGAGGCCGAGACAGAAGATTGCGCTGATGAAGGTGATGCAGATCATTACGTTGTACCGACCGACTTTGTCGGCGACGATGCCGGGAATGATGCGACCAAGGATGCTGCGCCGTTGTTAGCTATCATCGTACGGATTGCTGAGAGGGTTCAGGGAACGAAAGGTCTTACCTCACGGCGTTCATGATGGGCAAAAGGTAGATGACAAGATTCTCATCCATGCCTTGTGCACGCGCCTGGAGAATGACAAAGTTGAAAGGCAAAAACATGCCGAGGAAGAAGAGAAACAGCGCGCAGACCGTGACGGCCATGGGCGGCTCACGCAGACCATCGATGTATTCCTTGAAAACGAACGGTCGCGGGCGAGGCGGCAGCCGCGACTTGACCGTCAGACACGCGATACCAAGCAAGAACAGAAACAGAAACGCCACGGCCCGGATGGCCCAGGGGAATCCGACCTGGGGAATCATCTTGGACATCATGATGGGGAGGATGACGCCGCCGAGCGAGGAGCCGGAGACCATGATGCCGAACGCGGCTGCGCGTCTCCTGAAGAACCACGAGGTCACGGATGACATACAGGCGTTGAAGCACGCGCTTGAGCCGATGGATGAGACGAGACTTTGGGCGAGGATGAACTGGTAGTACTGCGTTGACAGCGAGGTCATCATCAGACCGAAGACGTATACGACGGTGCCGCAGTAGAGGAGGTACTTGGGGCCGAAGGTGTCGTACAAACGGCCAAACTAGAGCAAATGGTCAGCTATCGAGACGGGGGAAGTTACGAGGATCTTTCGGAGAACTCACAATGACACCCATAAAGGTCATTGCCCAGACCTGCAGACTGGTGATCCACGCGACAGTCGACGAAGGGTACGAGCTGAGGGGGCCAGACACATAATACGCTTGGAAGACGCCGACGCAGTTAATCAACCCAAACGTGCAGAACAACGCGCACCATCCTCCAAAGACGACAAGCCAGGCCTGGGCGCCACCATCGGGAAAGTCAGCCGGGTTCATCCCGGGCGGTGGGCCGGCAGCGGACGGTGCCGGTGCATCACCACCGGCCGGGCCATCGGTCTTGGCATCTTGCGTCGTCGTGCGGGCCAAGCCGCCCTTTTCGAGATCAGCCTCGACGACGTTGGCGGGTTCCGGGTAGATGTTGGCCTCGGTATCGCGCTGCTGAGAGGGAATGCGATCTAGGGATTGGCGGGCGGAGGAGGAGGACTCGTAGGGGATGTGGTCCGACTTTTCTGGGTCACCGGGCGCGGTGGACCTGTCCATGACTGTTGACGAGTTGGATGATGTCGAGAGGGCGTGTTGAGAGCGCGGCATGGCTGTGGACTTTCTGTTTGGGCTGGTGTTGTTACGACTATTTTCCTCAGCCAACTTTTCTGACACGAACAGGTTGCCGCTTCGTATCGGTGTGTATTGCTCCCTTTCTCGATATTTTCTCTCAAGTGGCTTCGAGTGAAGCGTCGACGGGCAGCGCCCCTTTCAGTCCGTGGACGCAGGTCTTGATGGCGAAAAGTTCCTGGATGAGATCAGAAGAGAAACTTCCTTGGGCCCCTTGGGTGCGAGCAATGCTTGTGGGGCGAACTGTTGCGTCGTTTCGTATCGTCGGTGAATAGCTCAACGAGATTGCTTGCTTTTTGGTCGGCTAAATATGGGACTATATCGAGTAGTCCTAAGTAGTACCGGCACGATCAATAGCAGCAGTTCGTCTTGTTCTTATTCTTTGCGCCCTGCCTATATCCGAATGAAGAAAGTATTTCCACACTCCACGACAAGTTCCATGGTGCGGCTCAAATGACGGACAATTATTAATCGCAGATAGACATGATCCTCTCGCGCGGTTCTCGCCCTTCAAGCGTAGGGAAACAAGCTTGCTTTTGGGGGGGGGGGGGTTAGACTCGGAGAATGCAGAAGACTTCACACAAACCCATGTTCGGTTCCAAACGCCATGCCCTTCTGGATCACCGCAATTCTGGATACCAAGATCCTGGGGAGGGGTAGGCGACCCTTAGCTTAGCGGGCCGGATATAACAAGCGACTTACCGGCCGAAGCGCCTTTGTCCACTTGAGCAATGCGAAGACCTAAGCCGTTAGGCAGAGCTTGGGAAAAGGTTGGACCGTTTGTTTCTAAGCGGCTCAACTAAGGTATGGCCAGCTGTTGTGGTGACGAACGTTCTTGGGCAGCCATAAGCTAGCTTCATGAGCTTGTCGCCTGTCGCAGTGTCATTTGTGAGTCTCGCGGCGAGAACGTGCGCTTGTGATTCACGGAAACGGATGCCGGCCGCTAGGTCACTCGTTTTTACCCCCTCTTAGATCAATTGACCAGTGCGGTTTCAACTTTTCAGTGAGTGAGGAGAAGTTGGTCGCTGATCTTCGTTCGCTTAGCATTTGGAGAGTCGGTGAGGCTTCATCCCATCTACAACTACCGATGTGGCCATCAATTTCGTTCACAGGGCAGCTTCTTCAACTGTGTGTTCTTAGGCTAGTAGAGTGATTGATTTCGGAACCTTGAAGGGTGGAAGATCTCATTCTCTTGGTGATTTTTCACAGGTTCAATGTTCCTGACCCAAACTCTTGGCATCTTCAGAATCATCATCTTCACTAGAACCCGCCTTACCTGCAAAATCTCGCCTCGTACCCCAGCCCGGAGCCGTGTTCCGGGGTGGGGGGCCCGGAAGGGACTTGTTGGCTCGGTGTTGAGATGAAAACGCGAGGCCCGAGACTCTGGATTGGAATGAGGGATGCAGCAGCTGTTCACCTTTGCCCATTTGACCAATCACCACGGTTCCATTGTCTCGGAAGGGTGTGCTCGGCGCTCGGTCGGAAATCAAAGTGTCATTTCGAACGCCAGGCTTGTCAATAACGCCAGCCTCCGTGGCTGTTTACCACTAAGCCGGATTACGTCCACGGCGCATAGGCACGTGGGTTTTGTGACTTTGTATCCGAAGTTGTTATTCATCAAGCTTATCCTGGCGAGATATCCAGGGATCGGACGACGAACGAACTCATATCTCCGAGATGGTAACTATTCATCCGGACAAAACACGAGAATACGAGTGAAGAAGACCCGGCCGATACTAAAGCATCGCATGGCAAAAAAGTCTTACGGCAGCCGCACTTATCCTGCAGGTCGATTCACATACAGCGTTGCAACCTAACTGTTTCGTTGTCTATTACACAGTAAAGTTACATTTGTCAGCCTCGTGGCTGTCTGATCCAATTGCCATCGCAATTCTGGTTTGCGGCACAGGGGTGCCTGTATTTGATTCCGATTTTGATTCCGCCTCTATCGCACAAATTCTTTGAGATCCTTCACGTCCTCGAAGCTGACCTTTCCATCACGCGATACGCTGGCGACATGGATGGCTGACGGTGGCTGCTCGACTGATGCGGGCTTTGCCTCGACCTTCGGCTTGGTCGTCAGTTCAACGGCCTCTGGGACTACGCCAGCCGGCGCATCTGCAATCTCGTTGACCTCCTTGTTGGTGAGAGCATCAGCAACTCTGACGCCTCTGCTGGACATAAGAAGGGTTGTCGGGCCCCGGAACTGGAGGAGCAGGCGGTCGCCCCAAATGGTGCGTCTGAGCGACGTCCTCAAAGTGAACAACCACCGAGCAATGTTCTTGTATGTACTAGTATCGCGCATCGCCTTCATGAAGTTTGTCTCGGGGAAGAGGCGAGTGATGTTCGGGATCTGAAGGCGGAGGATGTTCGACTTGAGTCGCATCGGCAGGGGAGGGTTGCGAGAGACGGCGTACGCGACGACGTGCGAGGGGTGCGCGACGAACTCTTCGCCTTCCGCGAGCGTAACTTCGTACACCTGACCGGGAGAGGACAGAGCAGCCAGGCCTCTGCCAGTGAGGTGAGTGCTTCCCCAATGGGCAAGCGAAAGGCCACGACTTATACGCGGCGATACGGAGAGTGTGTGACCCGTCCAGGCAAGAAGCGCATTGCGCTGGGAGACCATGTAGTCGGTAGTACCATCGAGGTGTAGGACGGAAAAGGTCGTTGTGGGAGACTTTGTGGAAATCAGAGCCGTGAGGGGCGTTGAAGATGAAATGCGTTGGTATAGGAAAGGAACGCCGAGGAAGGCTCGTGTAAAGGGCGAAAGAATGGAAAGTGTCGATTGGGCCTGTGATTCCCTAATTAGATCTGACCAAAGAAGCAAAGTGCTGACCGACGCTCACATTTTCAGCCTTGCCTGCAACTCCTACCAATGTTCCCCTTCTGGTGTAGAGCTGCTGCGACGGCGACAGAGAGACGGAAAGGAGGGAGTATGGTGATCCAAGGACCTCGAATCGGGCATCTATTATCATCAAGTCAGCATTCTCCCGGCACTGACTTCCATGCCATTGAAGCATTGAGCATACCGGCGGCGTCCCGCGACGCTCCTCGAGCTCCAAAGACGTCCCCGCCAACCTTTGGGGCTTCACTCGTCGGCGCAGCGCTAATCTGGATGCCCCTACATTGCCTGCAGACGTATGAAGGCGATTGACCAGGTCGCGCACCCCGCGCCGTCCTCAGCAAAGGCAATTGGGCGCGCATGGCGGACATCTGGAAGGCTGATGACGTCGGTCGTTCGGATCGTGAAATTGGAAGCTCCAGCAGCTGTCGCCCTCAGCGGTGCTCCATCAGGAATTTGGAGGGCCGCCGACCTTTGCGCTGACGGCAAAATCCCGGAGCTGCATCCCGGGTGAATACCGACCCGTGCCGAAGAGTACGTACTCTGTGAGATCTGGGAATCACGTTGCGGCACGTAAGGTGGAGAATACGTACCCAACCGCTCCTTCCAATGTCAAAGCTCGAAGATTATAGTGGAGCTGGAGATTCGTTTCATTCGCTTAGAGGAGATTAGCGCCATCACCCCAGCAACAGCCCATGTCGAGACCCCTGTTGACGAGGCTTCAGTGCAAACCTTCCATATTCCTTGCACAACATTGAATAAGTCACGAACACGGTTCAAACACCACAAAAGTCTTCTCGTCGAACCAATCTCGACACGTCGCGTCGACTCCGAACCCCGACATCATACTCCCGAGTATCGACTCCGACACCCTCTTTCATTCCTGCTGGCTTAGGCTGCTGCCACCCTATCCATCGAGTCGAAAGTCGGTCTGGCCTCACCATGTCGGTTCGTGTGGTCGCGCGTATCCGTCCCCTCCTCGAAAAGGAGTTGGATAAGGACGTCATTGTCCGCGCGGACAGCACTGAGCCGGGCAAGCCAGCCACGTTGGTCAAGATTCCGAGTCCGAAGAACGAAAGCGAGGAGTTCTCCTTTGCCTTCACCAGCGTCTACGACCAATCGACGACACAGGACGCACTCTTTACATCAGAGGGTACGAATACCTTACGCGAGACACGAATCATCGAGAGACGTCGGTCAAACTAACTTGAGCAGTTGCACCACACATCAAGGCACTCTTCCAAGGTCTCGATGTCACTATCTTCGCCTATGGAGTCACGGGAACAGGCAAGACGCACACCATGAGAGGTGGACTGAAGCTGGCAGATCGCGGTGTAATCCCGCGGCTGCTGAGCGGTGTGTATCGGCGCGGTAAGAAGATCGCCAAAGACACCGGCGGCAAGACGAATGTCGACGTTGTCTTATCATACTACGAGATCTACAACGACAAGGTCTTTGACCTGTTCGAACCCCCCGAGAAACGTCAGCCCTCCGGCCTTCCCCTCCGCGAAAAAGATGGCAAGACGATGGTAGTGGGTCTGTCCGAACGCGCTTGCGAGGACCTCCAGGACTTTTCCCGACTCTACATCGAGGCGAATAACAACCGTGTCACGGCATCAACGAAACTCAACGCCCACAGCAGTCGAAGCCACGCCATCATGAGAATCAAGGTGACCCAAACGACGGGAGACCAGATCCGCGAAAGCGTGGCTTCGGCCATTGACTTGGCTGGCTCGGAAGACAACCGCCGTACCGACAATGGGAAGGAGAGACTTGTAGAGTCTGCGGCCATCAACAAGAGTCTTTTCGTCCTGTCGCAGTGCATTGACGCCATCTCACGAGGGGACAAACGGATTCCTTACCGCGAGTCAAAGATGACGCGCATCCTCAGCTTAGGCCAGAACAACGGCATCACCGTCATGATCTTGAACTTGGCTCCCATCCGGAGCTACCATCTGGACACTTTGAGCAGCTTAAATGTCAGCTCGAGGGCCAAGCGCATCGAGGTCCGCGAAATTGAGAACGAAGTCGTCTTCAAGCAAGTCCCGCGTACGAACTCGGGCAGTTCTACATCCACCCTACGACAACCTCTCCGCCCCTTGTCCAATGCCCACAACATTCACAGTGGCACTATTGCAGCCAAGGCAACCGAGAAAGCTGCCGATCCGACGCGACCGGTGAAGCTTTTCAACGTGTACACCGACCGTAGCAAGTCTGCTGTTCCCGTCCGACCGACTGCCAACATGACGCAGACCCGGAAGCCCCTCGTCGAACGCGAATTGCCAGTCAAGGCTAGCAAACTTGCACGGCCGTCGCAGTCCTCCCTGATTGCTCAACCAAACCAGCCAGCTCAACCAGCCGAACAAAAGCTTTCCATCTCTGCAGAGCAGTTGGAGGCCATCGTCGAGAAAAAGGTTAGCGAGATTCTCGCATCTAGGGAGAACAAAACGGCAGAGCCTGCGCCTGCACCTGCTCATCCCGACATCAACGATGCTGTGCGGCGCCGATTGGAAGCACTGGAGCGCCGGATTGCGAATGAGGAGCGGGAACGCGATGATGGTCGCTCAGAGGGCCTACGCTTCTTGCTGGCTGCTAGACAGGCCAAGGAGACTGGCAACGATGTTGTGGCGCTTCAGATGTACGAGGAGGCCCTTCCTTTCTTCCCAGGCCAGGTCAAGCTATTGGGCAAGATTGAGAAGCTGAGGGTCAAGCTTGGAAACATGCTTCCCACCAAGTCTCTACCAGTGTCATCCTCTCCCCGCAACGGACACGAGAAGAAACGTAGAAGAATTGCTGCCGATGACAGTGACGAAGAGTACCAACAAGGCGGAGGGGACGAAGACATGAGTTTTGTGGACGTTGCTGCGAAGACGAAGAGCCGAAAGGCAAAGCCCGCCAAACCTCCCAAAATGGTCCTCCCCGACCCGGCAGGACCAGCTTCTCCCCGAACCCAAAATTTGTTGAGCATCGTCAACTCGCGAGACCTTACCCAAATCAAGGGCTTGCACGGATTCGGGTCGAAGAAGGCCCAGGACCTCGTCGATTACTTGGAAACCATGGCGGATAAGGAAGGCGCCGAGATTGCGATTGAGAATTTGGCGCAGCTGAAGACCATCCCTGGAATGGGTGGCCGGACTGTCGAGCGTGCTTACGACGGCCTTGTTGGACTAGCCATTTGAAGGCTGAAGCGAGTGATATCCTACCTAGCATGGCGCATCGGGCGGCTATAGGTGCATTGGGCATGGTGTTTTGGAGTTCAGCATACAGGCCACGGTGGCCTTGAAAAACAGGTTGCTTACAGAACGTTGCATATTGTGGCGAGGATCCTTCAGGGCAAAGCATACTAGATAGGCAATTCATTCTCGCCAAGTCACTGTGTCATGCCTCGCATTGTGTGGTAAAGTACCTTTCAGTCTATTGGTTCTGTCTATGCGTACGCGATGGAGTGTGTGTCTATCGTTAATGTCTAGAGCGGCTGAGAAGCCGAGATCACACCTCTCATATACGTTGGACACAAGGTACATGTATATCTACTTAGTCCAAGGGTCTTGGGCTCTCTGTCATGTTGAAATCCAAGCAATCTCGTGATGACCTCGACCAAGACCTCACAATGTGATCTTCGATACCTTGACATAGCATCGTCGAGGCTTGACCGTCAACCCATCGTAGCCTCTATAGCCAGACAACTCAGGCGGACACCGCAAAAAGTCAAAGTTCCAGATCAGCATCGCGGTAAACATGCGAAGTTCTAGATACGCCAGCCTTCGCCCGAAACATGCTCTGGGCCCGAGGCCAAAAGCCATTTGAGGCCCCGCCGTGGCATCGTACACCATTTGGTCTGGGTCCTTGTCTAATTTTATAAGCCAACGCTCCAGTTTGAAGTCCTCCACGGGAAACGGCGATGTCTCCCAGCTTCGAACGCGGCTCGACGCGTCAAGTGCCGTCTTGGAGCGCAGAGCGTCAGGGATGTCAAACGCCGGCCTAAGGATACTCTCGCCAATTGTCACCATCATCACGTTCGTGCCCTTGGGGATTTGGTGGCCGAGGATCGTCGTGTCCTGCATCGCTTCGCGGTCCGTGACCGGGGTCGTCCCAGCGAAGCGGAGGATTTCTTCAATAGTGGCGTCGAGGTAGGGGACGGTAGCCTTTATGATTTCTTCGTGCATCGGGTTTCGTTTCTCTTTTACCGCGTCGAGCAAGTGCTGGCGAAGGGCTTCGCGGAGTCGTGCTTGGGCATCTGGGTTGTCTGTGAGGTACCAGCATCGAAGCCATGGAAAAACCGCCTTTCTTGTTTCCTCGACGGTTTCGTCTAGTTGCAGCATCGCCCTGGTGACTTTGCTTTGTTCACTCTCCGGAAAGACTACCGGCGAGCCAGCCTTGACTGGGAGTTCCACGCGTTCGAGGGCCGAGATCGGCTGCAGTCGACCTGGCAGCGTCATGTGCTGAAAGTTGCTGCTGTATGAGAATGCCAGGACAGCGTCAAACGCCCCGAAGTAGATGTCGTTGAATGCTTCGAATGGGTGGCCATCGGCTAGGCGGGCTTTGTTTCCCCAGAGCTCAACTGCCTGCTGAACGCTGTAATAGATGGGCTTGGCCACCACGCTGTGGAGGAAAGCAGGTGTCATCAGGTCCTGTAGCTACTTCCGCTGCCTCTTGAACAAGGGATCATCGCTCTTCATCATCATGTGAAACTGAGGCATCAGCGGCTGAGAGATGTACCGTAAGAAGTCGGTTCGGTCGAATTCCCTGCATCGTCTCATGGATATGTCCTCTGCCTCGCAGAAGTCTGTGACGATAACCGTAGGGGAAGAACGGGTCCCCATGAAGAGTTGGATGATGGGCGATTGGAGATTCTCGGTTTGGGCTGCGACCCATCGGAACGTTGAAATGCCTCGTTCCTGGCTTTCGAGGAAGGAGTCAATGTCTCCCATCATGAATGTGGCCGCATGTTTTTTGTGGGGTATTCCTGGGATCGGTTTGGGTAGAAGAAGGCGATGAAGGAGGTAGAGTAGTGCGATTATGAGACTGGCAACAACAACAACGCAATATTGTAGGCCAGAGTTGACTAAAAACATCTTGAACTTCAGCTCTTCAGCGATCAAGCTGATAACTTTGGCGATGGCTAAGTCAGTCAATGCCTTCTTTCGGTTCAAAATTGGGCACCACCTAAACTAAAAAAGTACTTACTTTGATTAACATGGGAATGAGAAGAAGCTTTTCAGATCGCAAAAGGCAGCTCCCAAAAATCGCGTCAACTCCCCGAACTCTCTGCCCACTAGTCGCTGTCCAAGCGGAACAACCACGGACACTCCATAGGATCCGCTGCCGATCGAAAGCTTCATAGTTGGTTCGTTACAAGGCAGGCGTCTATAATGATCAAGATTGTCTAGGAGCTTGCACCTGCTCAAATGGCACTTGAATGGGGTAAATCTGCTACAATAGGACTTAGTCCGACTCCGAGCCCGAGTCCGAACTACGATTCAGACGTAGGTACACATTGACATACATGTGCCCAGTAGGGATCCATGTGCCCATTTCGCTGTTGAGTAATCGTATTAAGACTTACGCTAGTGCGGTTGCTGCTCAAAACGTACTCTCATTGCATTCGACCGCTGCCGTACTAGTCAGTAGTTTTTGCACGTCGGAAATGTAGACCGAGCGAAGAGTTGGTGACCATGATGCATATGTCTAAAGCCTGTGTCGACATTGGACTGATCACAAACCTTACAGGACATTAAGTTTTGGCTGTAAACAAAGCTACAATAGATCGATAATTTATGGAACAGGTTTCCGGGTTCAAGATGAAATTCCGAGATGATCCAAAGTAACGCATTGAATTCTTTCCAGAACAATTGCGCAGAGGAAGAAGAACTTCTCCAAGT
>NW_026849235.1:0-37646 GCF_030867785.1 Colletotrichum acutatum | reverse complement strand
TTCAAAATGAGGGTCACCATCGACAAGCCATCCTTCCACAGCCGCAGCCTTTCTGTGCCGGCACCTCCTACACCTCCTCCTGAAGCATTGGGCCTCAACCTCTCCGGCTTCGACAGCTTCAAGGCCAACTTTGACCTCCCCCTCACGCCTGTCACGCCGCCGCCAGAGTACAAGGAGCACCATTTCTCTCACAACGACCGCGTCCACGACCTTTCTCCCGTCGTCGACCCCAATGACCAACCCCTCGCGGCCGTCATCGGCGTCGGCTACGTCGGCACTCACCTCGTCGAATCGTTCTCTGCCCACTACGACGTCCTCGGCTTCGATGTGTCAGAGAAGAGAATCAGCGAGATCCGCGAGGAACTCCCAAGCAAACGCATCCGCTTCACAACCTCCAAGACGGACCTCCACGAGGCCACCCACTTCCTCATCTCCGTCGCTACCCTCCTCAAGGCAGACAAGTCTATCGACACCTCCTACCTCCAGTCCGCCATTGCCACAGTCGCCCAGCACGCGCGACCAGGCTCCACCGTCGTGATAGAGAGCTCCGTCGCAGTAGGCATGACCCGCAGCCTCCTCGGCCCCGTCGCTACGGCCCACGGCTTCTACGCAGGCATGTCCCCAGAGCGCGTCGACCCAGGACGCATCGAGCCCCCCTGCCACGCGATCCCCAAGATCGTCTCTGGCCTCGACGACGAGATCCCCGGCTCGCTGGCCTCTGTCATGCGCCTCTACAACCAGGTCTTTGACCGCCTCGTGCCCGTCAGCCGCACAGAGGTCGCCGAGATGATGAAGCTCTACGAGAACTGCCAGCGCCTGATGTGCATCGCCTTCGCCAACGAAATGGCAGACGCCTGCATCCCGCACGGCATCGACCCCTATGAGGTCGCCGCCGCCGCCGCCTCCAAGCCCTTTGGCTACATGCCCTATACCCCTTCCCTCGGCGTCGGCGGCCACTGCATCCCCGTCAATCCGTACTACCTCCTCTCCAACAGCGCTTTCCCCTTGCTGGAAGCCGCCGCCGAGAAGATGGCTGCGCGACCCGCCGCTATTGCCCGCCGCGCTATTGATTCGTTGACGAGAGATGCCAAAGCCGGAGCTGCCTCGGCTCTGGTGCGTCCGCGTGTTCTCGTCGTCGGTGTAGGTTTCAAGGCTGGCCAGTCTGTCCTGAGTAACTCGCCGGGTGTTGACCTCGTCAAGGCCTTTGTTCGCTCCGGCGAGGTCGATGTCATGTACGCGGACCCTCTCGTCAAGCAGAGCGCCGTGCTTGTTGCTCCTCGCTTGGCTGATGAGAAGTGGAACAAGGAGACGCTTGAGACGTTTGACATGATCATTGTTGCTTTCCGTCAACACGGTTTGGACTTTGGTATCATGGACGAGCTTCGTGGCGTCAAGGTTGAGATGTGGTGCCCGTAATTTTCTTTGTGGCTTCCTTTTTCTTCTACTTAGAGTTGTTTCTTCCGGCGCTATCAGAGAAGAGGTCAGTGGTTTCGATTCCTTTCATTCGCATTGGTTTGAGCCGATGGTTCGGCGGGGTAAAATTGCATAAAACAAAGACTTGGATGAGAGTGTGGTCATAGACTTAGACATGCCTTCGATGGCCGTCCCAACAGTAATCATAATTATTCTGAACAAGGTACCTGAATAATACAGGGAATAAATATTCAGGTGGAATTCGATGTCTCCTTCGTAGCCCTAATATCGTGTAAGTGAAGCGTTCATCTTTGGTGGAGCTTCTAGAAAACTGGTACGAGTTTTGAAGATTCTTCGGCCATCACACCACCACCCAGCTAGATAGTCCTATGAACCCCTGTTGCATTCTGGATCCCATTGGTCCTATTCCATCCTCTCCAAAAGAATCAAGCGTGAACCCTGAAGCCTTCCTTCGGAGTCTGATCTGATGTCGGCGTAGAACAAAAACGCAACCTGCAGCAGCAACAAATGTAAAGCCCGTGAACAACTGAGCCCCAAGATATGTTCCCGTCCTCATGTATATCACCAAGGCGATAGGCGAACTAACGGTTGAGGGAACAACCATCATCAACCATAATAGACTCAGACTGGACGCCAAGTTCTCCGTACCCAGAACCTCAGCAATCACAGGCGCCGCATTAACCCAGAACACGCCAGCGGGTAGACCGACGATGAGAGCGAACGCAATCAACGCCGCAAACGACTTTGCGTTCACCCAGAAAACAAGAGACAGTATTCCCGTCACCAGAGTCATCAAGTACGTGATGTTGATGCGTCCGAACCGATCGCTCAGCCATCCAATGACGGGACGTCCGACAGCCTGACCGAGCATGAATACCGCCGAGACCTGGGAAGCCTGAGACGGGTCCAACCCGATGACATTTGCGTAGTTCGCTAGTGTGAAGACGAGAATGAAGTACCCCAGCATGCTGAGCGCGCCAAAGCCTAGAATCAGGAGATAATCCACCCTCTTGAACAGGGAGGTGTCCAGGGCCAAACGCTTTGCCCGCGTCTCCCCGTACCGTGTCCGGATAAGAAGGACTGAAACTCCGTTCGCTACGCCGGAGACGATTGCAAGAACGCGGTAAGCCCAGAGAAGGCCCATCCTGTTCATCATGGCGCCCACGGCAAGCGAGTACGTTAATCCGCCTAGTCCAGCGCCCGCAATAGCAACGCCGTTGGCTAACGCGCGCCGCGCGGTGAACCACTGCGCGACAATACCATACGAAGGCAAGAATAGCAGTCCCATCCCGACACCGAATAGAAGTCCCTGCGAGAGGAAGAGGTGCCAGATCCGGCTTGCGAAACTCGCGCACACAAGACTAGCAGACTGTAAGACGGCGCCGAGGAGCATTGTGGGTCTGGTCCCTAACTCGCGTGCCATGATTGTAGCTAGCGGTGATATGACGAGGGTGATTCCTATGGAAAGGGAGCCGATGGCAGCGTAGACGAGTGCGCTTGTGCCGGGGAAGGTATCGGATCTGATATAGTGGGCGAGGAAGACGGAATACGCCGCGCTGATGCCCCATGAGTGCGCGTAGATGATCGCGATGGAGGTCGTGACGATCCAGCCGTAGCCGCCATCCGAGGCAACTTCGCGGGCTATTGAGGCTTGCGGAGGTTCCTGACATAGGGGAGGCGAACTTTTTGTTTCTCTTCTTGGTTCGTTGCTCGTAGTCATCGTTGGACTTGAGGCTAGGTGAAAGAGTGGCGAGGTCAAAAGATTCCGACCTGGATAGAAAGCAATAACAGAGAGTGACAAATCAAATTTAATCTGTTTTTTCCACGCGAGAAGCTACCAAGTTTGTACATAGATTTTATACAGAGCAATACGGACTGATATTGCAGCCGGGATGGGCTCCACGAAGTCCATATTGTTGTCATGTGTCAGCCAGGTTCGGTTCACGTTCCGAGAAATGGCCACTACGAAGTTTTAACGAAGATTGGAACGATTTGAAATCATACATGGAGCCAGTCCTTAGTTGAAATGGCAAAAACAACCGCGCAATTACGAATCCCAGCCGAAAGTACCCATCGTTGGGGTCTAAATTTAGTCTCCGGCCGGAGACAACCAACGACTGAGGTAAGTAATTTACGGACAAATTCCACCCAGGATGCCTTGGTTGGAAATGTTTCCGAGACAAATGATCTTAAACAGTCCATTGGATCCCACTAATCTCAGTCGCTAATCATTGGGGTTGTGTGATGATGTGTAAGTCTACAGGATCCGATATCCTGGAATCTCAGGTTTTGGTAACGGACCTCACGAATTCCTGATGAGGTGAGGGTCTGCAACGATGCTGTATCGTCGGGATAAGTGCAACTGGCCTAGAGAGATATCACAAACTAGGTTTTATGATGAAGTACGTTATTCAAAGGGATTGCTACTATGAAAACACCATATTGGAAACAGCGGTTATAGGAAGGAGACTTCTTGTTGTACATAAGACAATGACGTTACATTTCGAGCGGGAAGTACACTGTAGTTACTACACAAAGAATGAGTCCTTGATATGAGACAGGTACTTACGAAAACCAAAGCAGTACGCAGATGATCATAGCATCTGGTTGACTCTTCGTATAACGGAGCCACGGCACCGGGGAATAGAATTAGTTGCCGCATTTCAAATCCTACCGAAGTAGTCATTGCCACCCGCAGCGGTTTACGCAAATTCATGCTATTGAAGCATGACCTAACTTTTACAATAGAGAAAACTCTTCTGGAGCTGCAACACAAAGTTCCTAGCTATCCCGGAAATCGGACTGGTCTTGTCATACGGAGATTGTATGGGACAAGTGTAATTACAAACCTAAATTCGAATCTCTTCCAACCAAGTACTGTACTGATTGACTGAAGACATGAGCACACTTTCTAAGTAAGCTTATCGCATGCCCCAAGTCAAAAATATGCTCCTTCAATGTCGGTCGACTGGTTCCCCTAAGGTCCACACTCTAGAGTTCACTGACTAGGATCCACCGCCTTGTAAGTCGAGTCAACAGCTATCTCATCAAACCACACCTGTCGGAACCCCTGATCCCCATCCAACTTACCCTGATCATACCAACTATTCGCATACAACCCCACACGAAACTGAAAAGTACTATCATCATTCACCGTCGTCGCAACGTTATACTTTTCCAACACCTTGACCCCATCATACCAAATCTTAAAAAACCCAGTCGCATCGCTCCGCCAACTCGCCTGAATCACAACCCGATGCCACACCCCGCGCTCAACCGTCGTCAAGTTCCCATACTTCGTAATACTCCGCCCGCAATCCGGCTGCCGATACTGCCCACTCACGATGCGCGAGGTAAGCTGGTCGCCCTCGAGCCAGAGCATGCTCGACGGCATCCAATCATCCCCGCCACAGCCCGCACCCGGCCGATTGGCGATGAACTGCGCGATATTGTACGACTGCGGCTGAAACTGCCAGGACTCCGAGAGGCGGAAGGCAAAGCCGTAGAAGCGGTCTTGGCCGCGGGTGTAGCCGTCGTTGACGTCGACTTCGGAGTGGTAGCGACCCGTGTAGGAGGGGTCGTAGGTCTGTGTCATTTTGAGGGCGGTGGTGCCTTTGTAGACTACGTTTGTGACGGTTTGGACGACGCCGTTGTGTTCTTGGCGGATGTAGTCGAATTTATTGGCCGCGGCGAGGTCGCCTGAGTTGAAGAAGGGGAAGGTTGCTCGGACGGCTGCTGGGGATAGGCTGAGAGCCGCGATGATGAGGGATTTGAGAGACATTTTATTGGCCTTCTGTGAGACTTTTGAACCAAAGTGAAGACTTGGAAGCTCGGAAATGAGATCTTGAACACTGCTTTGGGGACTTCGAAACCTTAGTGGTTCTTAAGTAAGTTTGTCAAGTGAATTCAATTTGGCTGCCTAGTGACAAGATATTGCACTCCATTGCGCTTGATCGCTATTAGTCTGCTTTTGTACATGAATGCGACTCTGACAGACATGACCCGTAGACTGAGGTGCGAGTTGTCTTACTAACAGCAAATGAACATGCGGTCTGCCTGGAGCCATATAGTACTGGAGAAGCTGATAGCCTTTCTCTCCGGCTATCCATTACGTTGAGTGACCAATCAGCTTCAACACACACCTCTATATTGCGTGACATTCACAGCGGATTACTCAGCCTTTTACCTTAGTCTCGTCATTTTCCAATGCCGTGAGACAATTAAGACGGGGTTGTCTTCGTATCAAGAGACAACCAAAGCCTGTCAATTGTGCACTTGCGTTTCAGCGAGATACCTGAATTGTAGATACTAATGTATCCCGAAAGAGAGTACGGACTGATTTTGCTGGACTTGGCTGAACAGAGAGGCTACCACGTGCAGACGTGGGTGAGCCGATTGTTGCGGTGACATGAAAGTCCGCACCTCGATTGAAATCGAGGTCTATGAGTCGCTTTTGGACAAGTCCATCCTAAGCGACTTATTGTCACAAAATAAGGAGACAGACCGAAGATCGTAGGGCTTGGCGAAGGCAGCGTCGCCCATGTCATATGCAGAAGGCGTTCTACTACCTACCTTCCTTGTTGGGCTTGGCAAACGAGACCCATATCTTCACCCAGTCATCCATTGTTGCACTTTGTCGCATTGGGTGGATAGAAGGACGACGTCTTCGACAAAAAGTTACGCCTGAGTATTGTTGTTAGAACTGTAGTCCAATGTGGTTTTTGTACTGCGCATTCGATATCTAGGTACTCAGCGACCTTTCTAAAACATCATTGTTGGTCAAGCAAGCCTTGTTTTACATTCGCCTTGCCCAAGGCATCAAACGAGACCTCACATGGTCACTACCATATTTGCAAGAGAGAGAGTCGCACTTCTCTGTACATGCCTGCGTCTCAGGAAGGAGCATTTCCTCGAGAGGCTCAGACTAAGCAACTTGGAGTCATGCTCTTACGTACAGATAATTACAGAACAGGTTGATTGATCACAGGTGGCTGGAGACATACACGTGGAGTGCAGACCTTGAGCTATAGTAAAAAGCCATGCACATTATCCATCTCTCAGCCATGGCGAAGTGCGATAATGCCACGGGTTGGTTTGAGGTGCAGGGTAAGCAAGCCCGATCACGATCGCATCAAGGTCCACCGGGCAACCGCGCCTTGAGTTGAGTTGAGAGAAGGTAACGATGACGTCGCCGAGACAGAGTAAAGACAAGGGCAAGGAACGCTAGCGGCTAGCCATTGGATTTACCAGCCACCAGCCACAGCAGAGCAAGGGTGAGGGAGAGGGGCGGAGGCCGAGAATGCGCGCGTAACAAATGCCCCGAGCCAGGTCAGGTTCCAGAAGCTTACTAGTGGACGGCCTGTGCCGTATGTGTGTCTGTTGGGTTGAACTTGGATTGGGATTGGATCAGAGCCGGTTTGTACAGTACGGATACTTGGTGAAGTTCCGGGCAGTGCGACGGCGAGAAGCGAACCCAATGGCTGCGGAGATCAAACTTGGTTCTGAACGGGTCGGTTACGAAGATTTTCGTCCGAATCTGGGGAGGCTGGGAAAGGGAGAGGGAGCATGGGCCTGATATTATGGGACTGTCATCCCAAGACTCATGGTTTCCCGGGCAGTCGATTGCAACTTTGCAATAAGGAGGGGAAACTGATGGGAGCTTGGGTACAGTATTTCCCAGCTATCCATGTATTCGTAGTCTACTCCGTAGGAAGTTGGAAGCCATTCGGGCTGAGAGTAGGTCTGGACTTGGCTGGAAGAGCAGATGATCACCTGAATAAGAGGGGAAGATCAGATCAAAGAAGAAAGCATAAAGTCCGTACCGCCGCGATTGCGATTTTGATGCGCACTTCGTACGGATACTATCAGGAAAAGCAAGGTTGGTTGGCCGTCACCATGGTGAAGCGACGGGCGGACCGGGGGTGGAAGAGGATGCGTTTGCATCTCACCGCTGGAGCACGCGCCTGAAGATGCCCACAGCAGAAATGGGGCAAGGCAGCGTGGCAGGGGGGGAGGGGCGAGCAAGGGATGGGAAAGAGCCGAGATGAGCCAGATCGATTTTCCTGATTTTCGTTCGGCCTGCTACGGAATTTTTTGTTGGAGACTTGGGAGTTTGATATGTCTATTCGTAGCGAGAAGCCAGTCGGAGGGGAAGCTGCGAGGTTGAGGTGCATGAAGGAATCGGGTGTGGATAATGTGATGGAGCTGGTGGTGTAAGAGAGTTGTCGTGTGCATGATTTTAGCGTGATGCGAGGCAGACGTACGACGTACGACGTACGAAAGAGCAAGAGTCTAAGGTATTAGTTTAAAAAGAGAGAAAAAAAGGTTGTTGTTTGTTGTGGGCAGCAACCAGCTGGATGACTTGCAGAAGGACGCGGACTTGGAGAGTTCGTTGGGGGCGATGCGATGCGATGCGATGCAGCAAAGTAAACAAAGCGGGTTGCCGATGCGCGACTAGAGCTGCGGGTGATTTGTTTGCGCAGAGCGGCGTGTGTTTGATCGTCCGAGGTGCTTGCAGGAGGCCAACCAACAGCAGCATTATCACAACTCAACAGATACGCTTGAGATCTTGGGGCATTCTATTCTTGAGAGAAGCATAGATATGTAACATTATCTTGTTCACCTATGAAATGGCCGTTAAGGTGGCCAACGTTTCAATAGAAGACTTGAGGCAGCTGTCAGGACATCGAGACAAACGTTGAGTTGACGAGGTACAAGTGATTAAGCGTGCTTAGCTAAGATTGGCTATTGGGCTGAGCTGACAGCAAGCGAGAGACCCACTCGCCTGGCACTAAAGCAATTGGAACCCCAGCAACAGGTACGTATCTTTGACGACCTACCCCTGTCTCAAAGGTGCAGGCAGCTGAAGTGCAGACAGAGCAAGAGCGAATCGTGATTTGTGAATGGACGGAAGGTGGTTAATGGCGGGGTAGCTCTTTCCTGAAACCCACCACGAAAAAAGGCACTCACGCACTGTAACCCTTGCCTGCTGAGAGTCGACCCCGTTGCCGTGGATACGTTCCCCACCACGCGAACCCAAACAGGAAAACTGAGGACCCGTTTCTCACGACATTCCCGGCCACCTCCTTCGCATCAGATCCCAGGTCTTTCCCTCCCTCTTGTCTGTGAATTCAATTCATCAAGTTTGTTTCCTCCCATCCTCTTTCACTTTCCACTTTCCCCAACCTCCGCCCTCCGCCATCCATCCCTCCGGAAAAAAAGATCCCATCGGTCATCAACAACTTGGGAGAACCACAGATCGGGCAGTCTCAGACAAATCTCTTCGGCTTCACAGATCCAAGGAGACTGCAGATTTCAAACGCAGCTACATCCTAATACTTTCCCTCACTTGGACGACTTTACCTGCTGGACGATGCACGATACGCCGCAATACTTTCGGTGACCATTCGCTTCCTCCCTAGTCCCCGTCGCAACCGCCTCCAAGTACCGCAGAGAAAGTAAACAAATCGACTCCCTCGCCGCACCCGCACTGTCCTCCCCGCCACCGTGAATAGCATCAACACTCAGCCTTTGCGCTGCGCCCACTCTTTTTACCCCCACGACCTGCACGCCTTACCGCACTTATCTTAATCAAAATCAACTCCCCGAACCTTACCGCCTTTTCTCTTATCCTCACCTTCTTTTTGGCTTTCAGTTTGGCCTGTTTAATCCACCATGGACACGAGTTACCTGTCCCAACAGGTCAACACCATCATCGGCCAGTTGCACGGTTTGTTCGATGAGATTGGTGTTCCCAACCATGATCGCGAAAAGCGCGAGGAAGACGTAAGCTTCTCTCGGCCCACTCTCCCTCCATCACTTCGTGCTGACAATCGCCCCATAGCTCTTCGAGGCACTTTCCAAGGCCCTTACCGATCAAGTGAACCTAGTCACAAATGAAAAGGAGGAAATGATTGAGGAAGCCGAGCGCATTATTACCACGATACAGCAGATGGAGGCATCCCTCGACGACAACCGCGCACGCCGAGACCGCAGCGACGAAATCCAGATTACCTACCCCCTGACCCGATGTTTGCAGGGCCTCAAGGAGAAGCACAAGCAAGTCAGCCGACTGCACAAGGAGCGTTTCGAACAAGTCAAGAGTGAGTCGGCCAGAAAGCGGAAAGTTGCTAGATGATACCGTGTACTAACATGTCATCCAGAGCTTGTCGAAGCGCTTGAGTCATACTCATCACATCTTGAGCCTACCTTCGTCAAGATTCCCCTGCCGCCGACGGGCCCAAACCAATCCGTCCCTCCCAACTTCGACCTATCGCCGTCCTACGTGGACAAGCTCGACCATGAGTTTACGAGAGTCTATGAAGAGTACACACGCCGCGTCGCGACGGTTAAGGCCCTTTGCGAACACACAATCCAACTCTGGGCCGAGCTGGGCACCCCTCAGGCTCAAACCGACGGTGCCATTGTCAAGTACTACCGCGAGTCACCGGAACAATTGGGCTTGCACGAGGAAGATATTGAGCGTCTCAAGGCGAAGCGCGACAAGCTCTCGGACGAGAAGAAGAACCGTGAGAAGCGTCTCAAGGACCTGCGCGCGGCCGTCGAGGCCCTCTGGGAGAAGCTGGAGGTGGACATGGCAGAGAGGAAGGCGTTCCTCAACAGCAACCGAGGCTGTGGCGTGCGACAAATCAACGAGTTCGAGGATGAGCTTGTGCGCCTCAACGAGCTGAAGAGGCAGAACCTACATCTGTTCGTCGAGGATGCGCGGTTCAAGCTACAGGAACTCTGGGACTCACTCTACCTTTCCGAGGATGAGATGCTCGAGTTCACACCCGCCTTTTCCGATGTGTACAGCGATGCCCTCCTCGAGGCCCACGAGCGCGAGATTGCAAGGCTGGAAGTTCTGAAGGAGCAACGACTTCCTACCCTCGAGCTCGTCGAGAGACATCGCAGCCTCACCAGCGAGCGCGACGAGCTCGCCGCCTCAAGTCAGGATGCTTCTCGCCTGATGATGCGTGGACAGAAAGGTGAGAAGCGCGATCCTGGCAAGCTTCTCAGAGAAGAGAAGATGCGCAAGCGCATCGCCAAGGAGCTACCCAAGATTGCCGTGGACTTGCGCAGAATCCTTGAGCGATTTGAGGACGAGTACGGACGGCCTTTCACGGTACATGGGGAGCGCTACCTGGATGTGCTCGAGGCAGAGGACCGACCAGCACCCGGCCCGCGATCCAAGACACCGGGGGTGGGAGCCGCTCCTCAATCAGCAGCTAGACCCAGAGGGCATAGCAGAGCGCAGAGCACTACCTCCATCGCAAGACCCCCCACTCGCAATGGTGTAAGAACACCAGCACCTGCGCCTACCACCAAACGTAGCGCAAACAACATGAACAGCGCGGCTCCATCAACAAGACCTGTGTCTGCTCACGCAAAAGCACAGGAGATTGCCCGCCCAGCATCTTCCATGGGCAGCTTGAGAGAGCGAGCGCAAACTCTTAACCGACCACCGGGTAGTCCCTCAAGGATCCCGGCTCGGCCCCCATTGACCAACCTCAAGTACGGCAACTTTGGCAACACCTCGCCAGTACAACCGGAGAGACCGGCGTCGAGAATTGACGCCTACGCGACGATCCGCGGTGGTAATCATCAAATGCGTGCCCCTCCACCCAAAATGCGCGATCTCAGCACGATCGAGTTGGAGACTCCCGTCAACCCGTACAAGTCAGTAGGGTTGGGCGCGAGCATCGTCCGCCAAGTCGAGCTTGAGGATCCCTACGACGAGGATTGTCAGCAGCCTCGGCTGATGAGGGCTAACTCGACCCTCTCGCATACCTCTCACGCTTCCCACAACTCGCACGCATCATACGCTTCCCAGAGCTCTCATCACTCCCAGGGGTCCTCTCAACACGACTACCCATCTTCGCATTCCTCGACCATCCGCCAATACCCCCCTTCTTCCTACCCTCAAGCACCGCCGCCCCGCCAGATTTCCAATTCATCCAACGGATCGAGTAATGTGACCGGCTCAGAAAACTGGGAGACGTATGACGACGCCAGCGAACCTGAGCAGGATGCCAGCGACACATACTACGCCAAGGTGCGAGCTGCCCGCAACGGCACCAAGCGCTTTGAACCCGAAGCGGGATATCGGCCGCCGGCCAGCGATCCTAAGAGGCAGCGACCGTTTCCGATGACGGCACCTGGTGGACATGCTGGGCATGGCTACGGTGACGGCGAGGGCCGCATCATCTCAGGCAGCGAGTGGACAGACGAGGATGGATACTGAGTGCGACAAGTCTCTCTCTGATTCATCTCCCGTACTGTTACTTCATCTTGGTGCCCCGGCTGCGGACTTTTCGCAGCCTGATGATAATGTCGGATGATTACGCCTCATGTCTGAACGATGCACTTGCTATCCGCTCATGACGAACACGCCTTTTTTTCTTCTCTGGCAAAGAAAATAATTGGTCGAGGATATTGGTGTCTGTGGACGCCCTTCGCTTCTTTTCTCGTGTCGTTTGTATCTCGGTCGGTTTTGCTTGGTGGAATGTCGAAGGAAGGAATAGGGAACAAGGTGGCCATTGTGATTTTCTTCCTTCTCTGTACATACTGGCAACCGAGCCGTGAGGCATTGGGGTTCCCCTTGGACCATGTTACGACATGGCCATCTGGACCCATCGACAGCTCTGACGACAATTCTTGTTTTGTTTCTCTTTGTCGGAACACGTTCCAGCTACCCTCGAATCTGGGTATGCCACATTCTGTTTTCCTTGGTCATTGCAAGCAAATGGAAAGAATTGGAGTTTTGGTTTCTCGAGGCGGTCGGTACTTCTGGACGGGGTAATACCCCTTTCCCAACGCCAACCCCCTTGCGAGGATTATGAGCGTACACCTTTTGTCTTTGTTTGCTTGGTCAAACTTTTCTGCGTCTTGGTCTTTCTCCCTGCGCTTTACAGCCTCAAGGGATAAATAGGAATCTTTCGTAGTGTAGCAAAAACAAAAAGCAGTGATGCGTACATTATTATCATTATTGCGTCCGGTCCAGACGTGATATGTGCCCCTTGTGAAGTCGAAATGAAATCGGGTAGGAATATGATGCCACCCTGATCAGCAAAAGCCGCGAGTTCCGGCGTTTGCATCAATTGGTGCTGTGAGTTGTGGGTGAGTCGAGGTGGTGTAAGACTGAAATGGCCGGTGGGCGGCGGCACGCCCGGGACGCGGGAGCTAAGGAAAGTAAAGTGAGCGAGAAGCAAGAAACCACCCAACAAAAGGAAAAGACACCAAAGCTAGGAACTCCGTTCCCGTCCGTCTGAAGTCAGTGGGTGCTTATATAATGGTTGTCCTGAAGGATAAGCATCTAGCCAGGGCCATGGTGTGTGTAGATCCGCTATGACGGTGGTGATGTCGAGATCTACGTTTGTTTTCCTTGGTGGTGGTTAGTGGTTGCTTCTTGTTAATTAAGGTACTAAGGGGATGTTCCCCCAGATGCGTCATTTCCCCAATATCTTGTAACAACGTGCTAGTAAGTTTAAATCATTGACTCGCGGACCGTGTCAGGCCATCCAGGCATGGGGTTTCTGTCCATATACAGACAGCAAGTGAAGCTTCCTTGTGGAGGAAACCCGACGGGCGGACGTGAACAGACCCGACGGCCCCGGAGAAGGTGGATACCTACCTACGATGCAAGGTACCTTACTTGAGAAGTTGAGATGGACGGATACCTGGGGTGAGAAGCCTGAAGCAGAGGTCGCCGGGCCACCCGTTCGTTCCATCTTTTTTTCTGTGTCTTGTGTTTTCTGTTTTCTGTTGCTGACTGAACTCCCCGCAACTCCCCCCCCCCAAATGATTGAGCCGTTGGGCGCGGTGCGCATCTCCGCAGGAAGCTGGAGCTCAGGCGCAACCCCGTAGTACCATGCTGGTGCAGGTGGCAGGTGTCGTTTCCACTTTCTGCGCCGCGCTGCCGAGTAAATTAGTACCTACTACCATGGCCATGGTATCCGTAATATTACCACCTCGCCTTTATTCGTATTCATCTCTGTACAGCTTTCCTTTTTCCTTTTTCTTCAACACTCGACTCCTATCTGCCTCGCTTCCTAGGTGCCTTAGTTT
Source organism: Colletotrichum acutatum (assembly GCF_030867785.1). Taxonomy (NCBI): domain Eukaryota; kingdom Fungi; phylum Ascomycota; class Sordariomycetes; order Glomerellales; family Glomerellaceae; genus Colletotrichum; species Colletotrichum acutatum. Next base: position 24,146 of record NW_026849235.1, on the reverse strand, counting down.
ACCTCAATCTCAGCCTTACGACTCTATCCGATCCTACCGACAATCCCTCGACCCCTCCTCTTCGTCCTTTGCTCGAATCTACACATCTACAGTACGCCCAACAACCCCCCCCCCCCCGAGACTATCCGCGACGAAGCCGAAGCTCCCAGGATGACAGAAACATCCTTGCCCTGTTGATCGACCATACCTTCGATCACAACTCAATAGCCCTCCGATGCTGCCGTCCTTCACTACAATACCATCCCGCGGTCGTCCATCGCCATGATGATGAACACCCACCACAACCACAACCACCACCATCACCCACCCTCGGGCGGTGCCTCTGACGCAGCCGCGGCTCTCAAGGGCGCGAACCTCGCCTTCAACAAGACGAAACCGAAGCCAATTCCGCCTCCGAAACCCACATCAAATGCCGGCAACATCACCCGTCGCCGCGGCGCGAGCCTCATCGCCGCTTCCACCGCGTCAAACTACGACCGAAGCACGAGCACAAGTCCAATACAGCGCCAACACACGGGTGCGAGCCTGGCAACGACCCCAGGCGACAGCCGCTTCGGTCGCGATGGCACATCCGACATGCGAGACCGTCTCTCCAACTTCCTCGCCTCTAGCCCGGCGGCCTCGTCGACGACATCCCACCTCACGCCGCACACGACGCGGCTCGACCCAAAAAGCCCGAGCTACATCGCCGCCACGTTAGCCGCCTCGCGAAGCGCCTCGCCTAGTCCGCAGCCGCACGCGAGTCCCGCTGCTTCCGCCCTGACGCCCGCGCAGATGAACCAACTGCAGCAAATGCAGCTCGCGAGAAGGAACAGGCGCGGCAGCGGCAGCGGCGGAGGGGAGACGGAGAGCGTGGTGAGCAGCCTCGATTTGCCGGATACGACGTCCATCCCCGCCACGGGTCATTTGATAAGCATGTTTGAGCGAGGGGGCGGGGAGGATGTCGACCCTGTGAAGAGGAGCGGAGGGGATGTCCCTGCCAGGCCCAAGGTTCGGCCGTTGACGCCTGAGAGGGAGTTGAGTCCAGCCCGTGCCAAGGCGGCGAGGATGGGCATCGTCGAGGAGGAGGATGTCGGTGAAGGAGAGCGGAGGCCGGCGGTGCTGAAGACAAAACCTAGGGTCAAACCAAGGCCTGTTACGCCGAACATGGTTGTTGAAAAGGAGGAGCCTAGAGGGGATGTCACGCCGCAGGCAAGAAAACCTACGCTCAAGTCGTCGCCTGCGAAACCTGTCCTGTCGCCGGCCAAGGCTGTGCATAGGCAGCCGGTGTTGGAGCAGTCGCCGCGCGCCAGAGGGCGAGAGACGATGGTCAACATGTCATCAAAAGCTTCAGAGGCTCCGGGAGTACGGTCAAGGTCGCAGCTCACGAGGGTGCCCATCACACAGACGCTCATGCCGGAGCCCGAGATCGCGCAGCCTCCGACGACGCCGGAACCAAGGAGGTCGCGGACTAAGGCCAAGCCGGTTGAACCCGTCTCGCCGCCCTTCGTCGAGAAAAATATTGGGATCGCTTCCCCTGACCTGAAGAGACCGACGTCAGAGAGCAAGTTGCAGCCGCCCACACCACCTCAGCCACGTGGCACGAAATCGAAGGAGCGGGAGCCTCCCCCATTGACGAAGCCTCGCAGTATGGCATCTGTTTACGGGCACGCTCACCTCCAGGAGCCGTTTCGTCGGCCAGAAGCAGGACCCAGGCCGTCGACTGCCGACACAAGCTCTTCTAACGACACGTTTGTTTCGGCAGAGTCAAATCAGACCGCCGTCCCTGAATACGTCCCGTCTCGCCCGACGGCCCATCAAACACATTCTACGCACAGCACCCCCGGCCGCTCATCAGCAAATAGCTCACCAAGCCGAACAACGCCGCGGCGCACACCAGCCTCATCGACTACGAGTCTTCCGCTGAATTCCCTGTCCAACGCGATTATGGCTGGGTCCCTCGCCGCGGCGCGCTTGACACCCTCAAATACAGGCAACTCTACACTATCTCCACCACAACTGCCTAATCGCACGAAGTCGCCGCGCTTGCGACAGACCCTCCGCCAGCCGCCATCGAAGTCGGACGACGAGGACGAGATCCGCAAGAAGAAGCACCAGCGCGCCAGCAACAAGCACTCCCACAAAGAGGGCGCACGACGGCGGTGGCGTGACGAGATCACGGTCCGCGAACGAAGGCGGTACGAGGCAGTGTGGGCGAGTAACCGCGGCGTGCTGCTCGTTGACTCTTCTTCAACCACGGGCTTGACGATTCAGAGTCTCGGCGGCGGTCCGCTGCCTCATGACGCAGCTGACTGCGTGGTGGACGTGGTGGCCCGCGAGGTCTGGCGGCGTTCGCGGCTGCCGCAAGAGGAGCTGGCTGAGGTGTGGGACGCCGTGGACCGGAGCCATCGGGGGATGCTGGGCAAGGCTGAGTTTGTTGTCGGGTTGTGGTTGATTGATCAGAGGCTGAGGGGGCGCAAGATCCCTGCGAGGGTGAGTGCCAGTGTGTGGGATAGCGCGCAGGGTGTGAAGGTGCTTTCGCCCAAGGTGAAGAAGTGAAGACGTCTTACAAGTCTAGAAAAGGGGTAGGAGGGAAACATTGAAGTCTGAGAGAAGAGTCGGGAATGAAGGCGAAGAAGAGAGCGGATTTAACGCGGTATGACGCATCATGGCATAGCATAGCACTGCATCGTTTTTGTTTTCTCTGTTTTTGCTTGGCGTGCTTGTATCGATACCCTCGATGTAGATGTCTCTGAATGACAATGCCACACTTCAAAAGTCGACCCTGAATGGCGCGCTGTACTGTTTACTGTTTATTTCTGCCTGGGCATTTTGTGGGTTTCTTAGTTGGACGTTTGTCGAGCTTTGATCCTTGTAGTGATTTTTGCAGGTCTGTGAGTGAGTTCATCCGATAAGCTTGGGCTTTGTCGGCGTGAGATTACAGCGATGTTCCTGGATTGTAGCATAAGGTAGTAAGCAAGTGGTTGGTGGATGAAGAGAATTGCTCGGGTTTGAGGCGTGTAAACGGCTGTTCTCGCTCTTGCTGGAAGCGTTCGTAAGGCGTTGAGATGCTAGAAGATTGAAGTTCAACTCGGAGTCTATGGAGGAGAGGAAGCTTAGGTACGCCTGTTGGTTCCAAATCTCCAGATCCGGGAGATCCAACGTTGACGGCGCGGATTCGCAAGTGGGCAGCCGATTGGGTCGGCGGGGCCGATCCGAGGACAATGGACATGTCAAGCATGTCGAAAATATGTCGAGTTAACGGCGCCCTTGCATGACTCGATGTCCCACTTCGATTTCATGCCCACCACTTCTGAGATTTGAACAGTGTTGTAGACCCGATTTCAAGTGTACACCAATAAGCGTCTATATGCTCGTCTATTTTGGAGATTGATTGTGCTCTAGCCCTGTGGCATTCAAAGATGAATATCGACGGCGGATGACATGGCCCTGTGGGGATTGGGTACATGGAAAGGCGTGGGTCAACAACATTGAACACTGGACTGAGGGAAATTTTTTGATGATGGCCCAGTGTGGCGGTTTGGTGGGTTCTGGGGTGACGACTGGACGAGTGGTGGTTGTATTTAGGTTCTTTGATGTTCACGATCTCAGATGATCTATTTTGACAGATTTGACTCGTCATATTGGAACTCATTCACTTATTCAGTCTTCCCACAAGATCAAGACAATAAACTCCCAGCTCATTTTCAAGATACCCGAGCATCTCACGATACGCAACTCACTCCGGGGTAAAATCACGCATCACCACACCATCTCCAGCTCACCAATTCTCACTACCAGCCATCGCAACATACAAACAACAACAAGCACATATCCCCAATACCCCCCGTCATAAACGCCTCCACAATGACAGTCTCAAGCCCCCAAACACCCCTCTCCTTCCGCCCCGCCACACCCTCCGACGTCCCTATCCTCCTACCCCTAATCCGCTCCGCCTACCGCGGCGAATTCTCCCGCAAAGGCTGGACGACGGAAGCGGACCTGGTAGCGGACCAACGCATCGACGAGCATGGTCTCTTAGCCAAAATCGCGGAGCCCGAGGGGGCGGTTCTCATCGTCACGGACTCCTCCTCCTCCTCCTCCGACACAAACGGCGTTGACAAGCCCACCACCCCGCTAGCATGCTGCGAAATCGTACGCAGTAAACAGAACCCTCAAGTGGCGTACTTCGGTCTGTTTGCCGTCTCGCCTGAGCGGCAGGCCGGCGGTGTGGGGAGAAAGGTGTTGGAGTTTGCGGAGGGGTATGCGAAGCAGGAGTGGGGTGTGAGCAGGATGGAGATGTGTGTACTTTGGATGAGGGCGGAACTGATTGCGTGGTATGAGAGGAGGGGGTATGTGAAGACCGGGGAGAGGAGGGAGTTTCCCTATAAGGAGATGGTGGGGGGCGTTGCGTTGAGGGATGATTTGTGGTTTGAGGTTTTGGAGAAGGGGTTGTGAGTGTCTTGTGATGGTGTGATCATGAGTGAGAGTTGGGAGAGCTTATGTTGTGATGATGTGTGAGTTATGAGGAGTTGGATGGTGTTGGGATAGAGGCACCGAGCTTGGTTCATGAAACCTTATAGATGGCGAGAGCGAGATTAAGCTTCCATTAAGAACTGTCAACCCTCACCTACGTCCTAGAACGAAGAGAAATTATAGACATATCAAATTCGCCTCGCTTCCATGCACCACAACCTCATGGACAAGCCTACGCAGGCCCGATCTGAACCGTCACGCTGCTTCCCGAGAGAGGAACAGACCACCCGCCTCTCGCCTGCGTGATCCCCGACGTCGTAACCTTGAACGCACCAGTCCCAGTAGTACTCTCCAGCCAAATAACGGCACTCGCAGCCTTCGGAACACCATCCAACTGCGCCAACGTAAGGGTCACACTCTTCGAAGAAACCGCAAAGCTAAAATCCTGAATGATCCCAGCATCAACACTCACAAGCACCCCCAAAGGCCCAATAAACACCTTTCTCCTAACCGCATCCTTCGTCGTGACGCTCACGGTCCCCGTACTGGAGGTAACAACCCCTCCAAACGCCAACACGCCCAGCTCAGCGTCCTGCACGACGTACGTGCCCGAACCCAGCGCCAGACCTAAAAAGTTGGGGCCGTAGTCGCCGCTGATGCCGTCCCACTTTAGCGTGTCGGGCCAGCTGTGGAAGGAGGCGGCGGCGAAGCCGTCTTGGTTGATGTTGGAGAGGGGGCCGGTGGTGCCGCCGTAGCCTGTGCGGAGGAGGTAGGTGTCTGTTGGGGCGGAGCGGAAGGCGGAGAGGAGGACGAGGGCGTTTAGGCCGGAGCCGTAATGGTGGATTTGGCGCTCGATGCGGCGGAGTTTGCCTCCGTAACTGGTGACGGGTTGGTTGTTAGATGATGGCTTTGAGTTGAGGGTCGGAGAGGGAGTTGGGCTGAGGTGAATAGTGTAGGGAGAGGGGGATGTAGAAGACTTACATGTTATCCCAGTAGCGGCGGGCATTGCCGTTCCAGCCCCAGTGAGGGACGGTCGGCATGAAGCCGAGGACGCTGTTGACGGACTTTGTCGCCGTGTTGGTATAGCCAAAGTACCTTTTGATATCTGTAAGCCAATGTCTTCAAGCAGACTTCGACCCGTCTCACGCCTCAGAGGCTTTGGGAGGGTTCCACCGTGGAAAGTTTCGAAGGCCCAGGAAACTCACTTTGCCCAGTAGTAAACACCCTCCTGCCCAGTCGAATCCCACGCCATCTCACTCCCAAACGGCACCTCCTCCGTATCCCACTGCGCCGCCCGCGACCTCATGGCAGCAGACAACGCATTCGCTTTAGTCGTCTGCCCCTCGCGGCCCAAATCCGCCAGAATCTCCCCAAACACCGTCTCCCCCATCAACCCGACGCGATTATACCCGACATCCCCCTTCATCGCGCGCATGACCGTCTCGTACGCCTGGTTGAGGTACCAGTCCCACGCGTGCGTCTTGAGCAGCGCCGGGTAGGCTCGCCCGACGCGGTAGAGCGACCAGTAGGCGCCCGCAACGTGGACGTAGTTGTACGCGCGGTCGATGGAGTAGGCGGCGGCCTTGTTCCAGGATGTCCAGGAGGTCCAGTCTATGGCGGTGGAGTAGGCGTACCCCGGCACGGCGGCGGGCTCGTAGAAGAAGATTGCTTTGCGGACGGCGAAGTCGGTGGTTTGGATCGTCTTCCAGAGGACGCGGTCGACGAAGGCTTCGAGCTTGGTTACCTCGTCTGCGTTTGGTTGGACGGCTTGCTTCATGAAGGCGGAGAGGTATGAGCCTGCGCCGGCTTCATCGCTGAGGCCTGCTACCCATGCGCGGGAGTCCTGCGTGACGATGGACTTGGTTTCGTAGTCGTATGTCATTACTGATGGCGCGCGACCAAAGGGGTCCGATGTATCGTTGAAGTACTGCGCCGTGGTGAGGAACTTACCGAGGCTGGCGACGGCCTCGGTGGAGGGTTTGGTCACATAGTAGTGGATTGTTTGAAGCTTGCCGTCGGCGTAGGTCACGGTCAGGCGGACGCGGCCCCAGGCTGTTGTGGAGGGGGTGACTGTGTACTTTCCTGCCGAGACGAGCGTGACCGTCAAGGCGCCAGCTGGTTCCGAAGCGATGGAGCGGACTGTGGATTGGGCGTATTGAAGGAAGAGCTGCGCTGGCTCGCCGCGTGGGATGATGTAGCCCGGCACGCCGACGGCGGTAGGGGTACCTGTGCCGCGGACTGTGGTATCGAGGTCCCTGACGCCGCCCTTTGCGACGGAGAAGCGGACTCCAAACTGGAGTGACTGGCCTGGTTGAAGGGTCCTGGATGATGGAACATTCCATGGCGTCTGGGAGCGCCACTCGTTCTCAGCCCAGGCCTTTGTGAGGACCTGCCACTCGTAGAAGCCTTCAAACGTCTGGCTGCCGTAGTAGGTTCCCTCGTAGCTGCGCTCGGCGAGGTTGCGGTAGGCCTCGAGGGGCGTGTCACCCAGCGGGGTGACGACGAGAGCAGCTCCGGTGCCGCGGGTGGGCGCGACGCGGATCTGGCCGGCGTGCATGCCGACGTAAGGATCCGAGAGGGAGCAGACGCGCTGCATGTCGGCGGCGTAGCGGTTCGTGAAGATGCTGTTGAATTCGGCCGGGAAGCCGAGGCTACCAATCTCAATGGCCGAAGAGCCAGAGTTCTGGAGCGTGAAGCGGAGACCGAGGTCGCCAGAGACGTCGAGCCATTCTCGGGTGATGTTGAGCGGGCTGCCGGACGGGAGGGTGGGGCCGAGACGGGAGGAGGCGAGGATGCCGGTGGCCGGGGCGATGGTGGTGACGGGCTGGCGGGCCGCGGCGGAGTCGCCGGTTGTCCAGGCGGTTGTGCCGGATTGGCGGTAGCGGTAGGTGATGTCGCCCCAGTGGTACTGGCCGTTGCGGGCGCGGAGAGAGAGGTAGTCTAGTGGGAGGAAGTCAAAGGTGTCGCCGGCGGGTTTGAGAGAGGCTAGGACCTGGGCATTTTCGACAAGTTGAAGGTTGAAATTCTTTGTTGTCAGGGTGATGTATCCGCTGCTGAGGCCAAGGTTGTCCTGGGAGAGAACACCTGTGATTAACAGGCCGGCGGACACGAGAAGTGTGCCAAGGGAGACCATCGTGGGGGAGGAGGAAGCCTGAGCCTTTGCGACACTTGAGATTGAGGACGAATAGAAACCTGTTGGCTACAGATCTGATTACCAACTTCCAAGTTCATTGAAACGTGCCGTTATATAGTGTGTCCAACATGATGGCTCAGGGCAACTCGGTTACGTTATTGATGATGCTTCCGCCTACCGTGAACTGAGGGGTTCATTGAGGCGAACGACGACTCAACTGCAACCCAAGGTGCATATTATAGGCAGATGTCGATGCCACCTCGTGTCCGGCATCGTGCCCGATCACACCTGTACAGATACGGAACGGAGCTTCACCAGGGACTCCCTCGTCTTGACAGAATCAGACGGCATAACCTCTCACACGTCGCTTTTGGCTCATGATCTGTGGATAACTCGTCCGGGACAAACGCCCGAGTGCGACACAGGATCGGGCGGCTGATCCGACTCTTCCCAGCGACCGCAAATACTTAGTTATTGTGATGTGCGCTCACCTTGAAGCTACACACCTTTTCGTTTCTGGATAACCTCAACTTGGAAGGTCAAAGGATGCTAGACGTGATTTAAGCATTTTACCAAGCCCGTATCGCCCCTTCTAGCGCAAGAGACTAGTCGGATTAAACGCGGGGTACCAAGTTACCAACAGCCCATCGACCGTTGAATGCAACCCTCAAAATCGCTTGGTCTCATTTTGATTGGGCCGCAAATAGAGAGTGACATTTGATGCCACTGAGGCTCCATCCCTCCAACGGGGGAATCAAAATCCACGCATGGTTTACGCCGGCTGCGCGGCACCATCATAGATTATCAAACATTGAATTCCAAGACTCTTTGAAGAAGTTGAGCCGGGTGGGATAGAGACTGAAATGATGAAATCAAGTGGGATAATAGGGCAGGTAATTAACCCAGTACGTAAAGGGTGCGAGAGCGAGGCGACGGTTACCTAATTGACTCTGTTAAAGTTCTTCGAGAAGGAGAATAATGAATTGACTCGGTTGTTCTCATGGACACCCCGGTTGTGCCATGTTAAGGGGGGCAGCAAAAGTACGAGGTCGCTTGGGGGGTTTAGCGGACGATCTGGCGCAAAGCCAATTTATTTGTGTCACTCACGAGATTCCAGGGGAAGCAGAAAGAGTGGATGCGCCCAACTAAGGTTATTCATGTTAGAGACTCAAAAAATGTTCTGAATGACTTTCTTAAGTATAAGCAGACCTACCCGATCCTAAGAAACTCTTTCTAGTTTCACTTGAACTGTCAGTCAACTCTTCGAATCACTGTGTGATTCTTCCATTCTTTTGTCTCTCACTACTTACTTCCCTTCCATTCGTTACCCACTTGTGTGCCCCATCTCAACCATGTTCAACAACCTCATGTGGGCGAGTCTCGCGACTTCGCTGCTGGTCCAGCCCCTGAGCGCGGGCCTCATCCCGGTCCGCCGGCAGTCCACCTCCACTACCTTCAAGTCCACCGGCAACCCGATCCTCGCCGACGGCTCCGTCTACTCCGCCGACCCGGCGCCGCTCGTCGTCAATGACACCCTCTACATCCTCTCCGGCCGCGACGAGGCCGGCCCCAACGAGAACGGCTTCGTCATGAACGAATGGCAAATCTTTGAGGCCAAGAACCCGGACCCGGCCGGCGCCGACTGGACTCTCCACCGCGACGTCGCCCAGCCCAACTCAATTTTCTCCTGGGCCGCCCAGGGCACCGCCTACGCCAGCCAGATCGTCCAGGGCCCGGATGGCAAGTTCTACTTGTACAGCCCCGTCACTCAAAAGTCCACCTCCGCGTCGGACCCCTTCGCCATCGGCGTCGCCGTCTCTGACAGCCCTCTCGGCCCCTTCAAGGACGCCCACCCGAGCGGTCCCATCATCTCCCAGACGGTCCCCTCCCCCGGCAACAACATCCAGAACATTGACCCCACCGTCCTCGTCGACAACGGCAAGGTGTACATCTACTTCGGCACCTTTGGCTACCTCAAGGGCTACGAGCTCGACACCGACATGGTGACCATCAAGGGCTCCGTCGTCGACGTCGACTCCCTGACCGGCTTCTTCGAGGCCCCCTGGCTCATGAAGCGCAACAGCACCTACTACATGCTCTACGCCGCCAACAATGCCGGCGCGGACTCCCCCTGCACGCCCACGAGCTACCACGCCTGCCTCGCTTACGGCACCGCAGAGTCCCCCCTCGGACCCTGGACCTTCCGCGGCGTCTTCGTCGACATCGTCTCCTCCACCACCTCCCACCCGGGCGCCTACCAGCTCTCCAACGGCGAATGGGGCCTGGCCTACCACACCCGCGACGCCGAGGGCGGTACGCACTTCCGTCGCTCCGTCGCCATAGACAAGATCACCTGGGACGACTCTGCCTCCCCGCCGGCCATCAACAAGATGGTCCAGACCAAGCGCGCCGCCGCCGCTGCCGAGCCGACGCGCAACATCGCACCCAAGGCCGTGGCCTCGTCGGCGGGCGAGACGCCCATCCAGTACTGGATCAAGTCCATCAACGACGGCCGCGTTGAGGAGGCGCCTCTGCCGCCTGACTACTGGTCCTCGTACAATGCCGAGCAGTCCCCCGAGACGAGCACCCTCACCCTGACCTGGAACAGCACCGTCGAGCTCAACGGCGTCGCGCTGGCGCTGTTTGCTGATCAGGATGCCGGCGCCAACGTCGGTGTCGCGCCGCCCAAGTCGTGGACTGTAGAGTACCAGGACGGCACCTCGTGGAAGGCTGTTTCTGCCACGTCGTTTCCTACGGATGTTTCGGATACGCCCAAGGAGGTTAGCTTCACGACTGTTTCGACCAAGGCGCTGAGGGCTGTTTTGACTGCCTCTGGAAGCGGTGGGCAGTTTGCCGGTGTCGCTGTTAAGGAGTTCTTTGCGTATGCTCCTACTGCTGCGTAAAGGTCTGCTGAGTGACGGCGTTTCCGGGACCATTGGCAGGAGATCCGTCTCCTGTTCATACCAACCAATCTTCTTGTTGTCCATATTTTTATAGATGTAAACACTGTGTAAGATGTGTAAATAAGTTAAATAAGTATCCAGTGCCGTCTTGGACATATGTTCACCAAAGTAGATGTTCGTGGCTACAACGTCTTTGCAAGATGGATTAACCTCTATCATCAAGACATCTCCATGCACACTGTGTCCAGTGATGGTATGACTCTCCAGAAGTGAGCACTAAGCGGATTATTGCATACTTGTGACCTTTTCAGTTGCTTCACGGATAGGCATAAGCGCGACCATCAACGCTTAAGATCAGTCTGGTAAGCCGAAGGGCCCGGTGCGAGCGTGACAGACCGATAGAGGCAATTTTCCCCCTCGGCCAGATAGAGCAGACAAGAGACTCGTGAACAAACAGCACAGCCGCGGCATTTCCAAGCTGCAAGCAAACAAATGTAATCTGAAGTTACATGTACAATGACTGGTCGGGATCCTTACGAGGTGCGCAAATGTGGAACTTACGCATAAAGTTGCGGGGATGCACACATGCATCGCTGGCCAATGAGACCCTATCTCCCCACTGACGAGAGAGCCAGACCATGACTGTGACTTTTCCACAAAGAATAAACGCCAATGGCTTGTTATGATAGACTCAAACATTTGGCACCCTGCTTTTGTCTGAAAATGTCGGTCACTCTATACGGTCTCGACGGCCACCCGCACCGAATGATCAAGTCATGCTAGAAATCTATACTCACGATTACGAGGCTTAGTGTTCGGAACGAGAGACCTCTTCTCCTCATTATCTCAAATCGGATCACCCTGGCGAGGCATTGTGTAAGCGGACAGTGGGTTGTTGGGTAGGTAGTTCTGAGTTTGCAAGTCTACGGGAGAAGCTAGACCATCAATATGAACGCGGGGAAACCCACCGGAGTCTTGGGAGTAGAAGTGCCGGCACCTGTACGGAGTAGTATATCTAGACTATTATTCGATTAGTCAATCCACTCTATAAAAATGGTTCTGCTATTTCAGTTTGACTTTGCAGGTATGTGTAGTAGTGCCAAGTCACGTCGCACCCCGACTGTCCGAGACTGGATATGCTCATACGGATACACCCGCAGATCTGCGGCTGGGTAACTATTTCGATTTCCGAAGTTACTGAGAAGTACATGTCTGAGTCAAGTTGGATCCGCTGAAGAGCCCCGAACAGTCTTGTCGTATCGCTTCAAGTCATAAGGACTAGAACAACTTTCTGTTTATAATCATGCCTTCTTTAGGTACCTAGTATGAGCAAAACCATTCTTCCGTAGCGAGTATCAAGACGCCTTGTCTTCAAATGGGAGCATTTTCTAGCTAGCTTAACACATGTGACGTACGACTGGTACAGACCACTGCTAGTGATTTCTGTAGCAACCTCGACCCTTGCGGGGCTTCCCCGAGAATCCGTCAACATACGACCCGGCCCGCAATTACCTACCGGGGGGCGGCCCGGCCACTGGTGACGGGCAATTCTCCGTGCCCAGGGTGCAAGGGATCCCCGCCGCGGCGGACGTATCAGCAGCCGTCACACGCGGCCACCGCTCTGCAATGGTACGAACACAATGTTACCATCGCTGGCTGCCTGGGCCTCCTCCTTCTTTCACCGAATGGCCGGACACTATTGCAGGGTCTTCGTGTGTCTAGAGCGACTCTAGAATCAAGCAACCCTTGACAATGCGTACAACGTAAGCAGAGAATGGAGGTCAAGACCGTTAGAGTACCCACTCGTTTGAGGTTCACTGGTCCGTTGGTGTAATTCATTTGCCGTTCGATCCATTTTCGGAACAAGAACGGCGGCCGCCGCTGTGGAAATCTTGCTTGCCAAAGTCCCAATCTGCGAATTTTGGTGGAGAAGAGGAGCCTTATCGGACTTCGTCTTCTCGGTCATTGGGACAATGCCAACACCCACTTGTGACACTTGAGGGATCGCTCGCAAGGTGGGTTTTGCTCGCATTTTCTCTCAGAAGTCGGCTACATAAGACTCCAAGCACTCCCGACGTTGTCAGCGCTAGCTGACTTGCAAGATGGAGAAGATGCTTGAGGTGCGTTCGTGGCGATAAGGTCAAGTCTCTGCCCCCAGAACTCTTCAATACCAACCACCCGATTGAGAGGCAGCACCAGAAACAAACTGTGAGTAAATCGCTTTCCCGTTGCAATAGACGATGCCATTCTACCGTTCCATCCCCACGTGGGGCCGATCTGGATGGGTTTTGTCCGATGGCATCCAAGCTTCGCCTCGGTTCCGAGCTACCTGTCGTGGATCATTGAGATTGTAATCAAGAATTCGCTCGACTTCTCAACTCCACTATCGTCGTCAAAGTCGTTGAACAATACGTCAAGAATCGTTATTGCCGTTTCGGGCGAACGCACTTTGATGACGTCCGCAATGGAGCTGTTGGAAATCTCATTGTATATAACGAGCTGGCAGAAACCGGCCGGTTTTAGCAATTTGAAAAAGCCTGACATTCTATTCTACGAATAACTCGAAGCAAAACAACTTACTGGTCGACTTTGAACCAAACAAACTAACACCATTCTTCCAGTCGTCATGCCTTCTAAGGACTTTACGGTTCTAATTGCCGGCGGCGGAATAGCTGGCTTGACGCTGGCGAACCTGCTTGAACGCGTCGGAATCAACTATCTAATTCTCGAAGGGTATCGTGAGATGGCCCCCCAGGTGGGCGCAAGTATCGGAATCTTGCCCAACGGTTCTCGCGTACTCGATCAGATTGGACTCTACGATGAGATTAGGAAACTCATCGATGAGCCTCTTTACAAGATGTCTCTTCGCGACTCCAAGGGAAACCCGACGAGTGAATACTGTGGTGTTGGCCAGCAGATCAAGCGGCGGTGAGTACAAGCATATCTAGAGAGTCTCAAGGAACCCGCTGACATCGAAGTGCAGACACGGCTATGAAGTTGTCTTTGTGGATCGCCAAATGATTCTGGAGGTGTTGTGGAAGAATCTGAAGAACAAGGACAGAGTCCTCGTAAGTAAGAAGGTTACGCAAGTCTCTATAGAGCCGTCCAAGGTGAGAGTCGAGACAAGCGACGGCCAATCCTACTCGGGCGACATCTTGATCGGTGCCGATGGCATCCACAGCAAAGTCAGAAGCGAGATGTGGCGGCTCGCCGATAGCCTGGAGCCTGGCTACATACCTGCTTCCGAAAAGAAGGGTAAGAGAGCCAATCGCGTTTTGTTTTCCATTCATGACTGACAAAAGGGTAGAATGCCTGCCGACGGTCTACAAGTGCATTTTTGGCATTTCCGTCATCAAAGACTGGGAGGACGGCACGGTGCAGACCAACTTCAACAAGCACTTCTCGTACCTCGTCATTGCCGGTCCTTCCAACAGAGTCTACTGGTTTCTCTTCGTTAATATGGGCTACACTCACTACGGCCCCGATCTCCCCCACTACACCAAGGAAGACGAGGCGAAGTTGGTCAAAGAGCACCAAGAGGACAAGATTAATGAAAACTTCACCTTCAGGGATCTGTACGCGGCCAAGATCTCTTCAGTTCTGACCCCGCTGCCGGAGTACGTCTTCAAGAAGTGGCACTTCAACCGCATCATGACCATCGGCGATGCCGCACACAAGGTAAGAGAACCTCCATGTGCATAAGTAGTATCAAAGATCTGATCTGTCTCAGTTGGAACCTATTGCCGGACAAGGAGGCAACAGCGCCATCGAGACAGCCGCAGTGCTGGTGAACAACCTTACAGAAGCCCTCAAGCAGAATCCATCAGGCGTCACGACGGAGCAGATCCACAATGTCTTTCTGGAGACCCAGAAGAAGCGAGAACCGCGCGTGTGGCCCTTGGTTCACAGCTCGCACAAAGAGCAGCGTTTCGCCGCCATGGAAAGCCCTTTCTTGGAGCTCGCCGGTCGCTACCTCGTCCCAAAGCTGTCCATCGACGAAAAGGAAGGACCCTGGAGCACAAACTTCGAGCCGGGTCACAAGCTCGACTTTTTGGACGTCCCGAAGAGGCCGCGTGCGCTACCGTACCTCGACGAGCTTCCGAGCCAGAGACTCGACTCCTCTTTGCTACCCAAGCTTGTGGTGGGAGCTATTCTTACAGGCCTCTTGTTCCTCGCGCAGCAGGTTCTTGTGATCGCTCCCGAGGCGGCGAGTGGTGCCAGCTTCGTGGGTCAGCCTTTGAAGACGGAGTACACCGGTAATACCGCGATCGATTCGATTCTCTCACTCCTCTCCTGGGCCTTCTCCGAGGCAACTTCTGGTCCTAACCCGAATACGAGGCTCCAATGCCTCTACTTCTTGATCAATCTCGCGCCCATCATCTACATCTGGACGGTCGAAGGTTACCGCAATGGCAACCAGCTCTCTCTCGTATCCTGGCCATCCCTCTTCGCAGTCTACCAGCTAGTTGGTATCGGCAATATCGCACCGCTCTACTTCCTCGTCAGTCTGCACACGACCAGCAGCGAAGTCTACACCCGTCCCACGGGCCGACCAATCCCATCAAATGTCGCGAAGGCGCTGATCCCAGCCCTCTGCCTCGGATACATCATTCCCACCGCCCTCATGTTTATCCAGTACGGTGACTCCGTTGCCCAGCAGAACGCTATCGCCTTCTGGCAGCCCTCCCCCGTCTACGTTTCGATTCTGACCTGGCTCTTCTCTGGCATTCTTTCGGTCACCTCGCCCATCAAGTCGCTTGATTGGGAAATCTTTGAAAAGAAGGACCAGGGCGCGTTACAGACTGGGTACACTCTTGCGTTCGCCGTCACCGCTATCATGCACGTCTGCGCTCTCGCCTACGCTGGCTTCAGCCCGTCCGTTTCCCTCTTTGAGACCTTTTTCGACCTGCCGAGCGTTGCGTCCATGGGTCTGGGGCTCAACATCGGTGGTTTCTGGAAGTACGACATGCTTCTCTGTTTCGGTGCGGTTGCGGTCTGGTGCCTGTACACTGTCTTTGAGCTCCGTAGGCTAGGATACGTGACGACAAAGGCCGCGATCGGGGTTGCGGCGGTTACTTTGATGGGTCAGGTATTGGTCGGCCCGGGAGCGACCTATGCCGGACTTTGGGCATGGAGAGAAAACGTCATTGCAGGCCTGATGATTGAGTAAGCTCAATTGAGTTGTTCAATGAACAATTAGGTCGATATTTGATTCTTTGAGCATCGCAATCGTTCTGTACTCTGTATCAAGATCCGAGACCGACATCCTCAGCCTGGATTCAGCAGTAACTCGTAATGTCGCTTCTATCAAGGATCAATTATGCTTATTGTGGAAGGTGGTCTTTGAGTTGTACGGATCAACAACTGATTTGCCGGAAGTGTGGCAGATGATGGGGTAGTCGGTCGTTGAGGACAGGGATCCCGGCATTGGCAACTGTAAATAGATGCATGAACCGAGTTAATTAGCCAATTGCATTCGGAGCTAAGTGGGCATGCGAGCAATACGAGGAAAGTGGATACAACTTGATTTCCTAGATTGCCGTGCCCAGCCAAGAAAATCAACAAGCGGAATTTTGAAGTTAAAAGTCGGAAGCGCCGTATCATGTCGTGTTTATGAGACTCGGAGTAGTTCCTGACGACGCAAAACAACAACACCGATAAGATATAGTGCTAGTTCCGTCACGATGAAGGGACTTGTTCTTGGACTCGCCTCGTTGGGCCTCGCCAGCGCTGTTCCTCGCGCCGAACAGGCGGCCGTACCGTTCCGTCGGGGCTGTCAGGTCTCGGACGATGGCGCCATTCAAGCCCGTGATGCTGCCGCTTTCCACCTCACTAGCAAGTCGGCAACGGCCCGCCGTCAGACCTACCCCGGCAATTTCACCGTCGACGTGAACTTCCACATTGCCAGCACCGAAGTCGAGGCAGACCTCATCACCGACGCCATCGTCGATGCCCAGTGGAAAATTCTGCACGACAGCTTCGCAAAGTACAGCATCAACCTCGTCCTCAACTCCACCGAGCGCGTTGTCGACAACCTCACAGGCTCAGCCTTCCTGATCAATGAGGGAGGCTCCGCCGGCTGGGTCTACCATGAGGCCGAGTACAACGCCTACCTCAAGGCCTCCCGCAAGGGCGGCTACGACGCCCTTAACCTCTACTTCTTCAGCAGCTACTCTCCCGGCGCCACGGGGTACTGCCAGTTCCCTACCATTCTTCCCGCAGAGGGGACGGACAGCTTGACCTTCGCCAAGGACTCATGCCAGCTCAGCGCTATGACGATGCCGGGCTTTACTGTCGAGCAGGGCGGCTTTGAAAACTGGAACCTCGGCCACCTTGCTGTTCACGAGGCTGGTCATTGGTTTGGTCTGAACCATACCTTTGCTGGTGGATGTTCTGACACGGCGGGCGACTTTGTTGCAGATACACCAGCACAGAGGACTGAGGTGTACGGGTGCCCATCTGACTCGGATACGTGCCCGGATCTGCCGGGTCTCGATCCCGTTCACAACTTTATGGGCTACGCTGATGACTCTTGGTAAGTTTGCTTTTCGGATCTAGCTTTTGACGCTGTGTTGCTGACAGAGCTCTTAGTACCAACGAGTTCACTCCTGGACAGAAGGAGCGCATGTTCTCAACATTTTTTGGATGGCGTAGAAAATAGACAAAGGCTGTGAATGTGCTTCGATCCATATATCCAGGTCGTATCATACTGAAACAAATGTTCAAGAGCATTGTAGTACAAGCATCACGTCCAAAACTTGTCTCGCATACCCATTCTGGACTATTTACAGATATTGCAGAACGTGATTTATATTATAGACTATCTTGATAATCCATAGCCTCCAATGCCGAGTTGAACTAGGCGTCTATACGGCGAACTCGCCCTCCTACCTCTCAAAAGTTTCCAATTCTTCCAAGACGTGATTGATTAGGCTTATACCGCCCCTTGGGCTCTTTCTTACGGTGTCCGAGCGAAACGAAGCACATTTTGACTGTAGGACGAGTTGTGCGGTGTAAATTCTGAGTCAAGCTTTGAAGGCAGATGAGCATGAGTTTCTGGTGGCTTAGGAGAGCTGTTGGGATTGCACTTTTGCCGTGAGAAGTTTTCGGAGCGCATTGAACTGTTGTTTGAATTTCTAACTTCCTTGGCAGCGTGTTCCGATCGTACTTTTATAGGTGCATGACCCCAAGATTTAGTGAATCGCGGGGTCGTAGCATAGGTAACTACGGTTAGGAGCTCAGATTACCCCAATGTGAATCATGTGAGCAATACTGCTGGTCGCCGTCCTTCATAGTTGCTGATGCAGCATCAGGGGGGGGGGGTGGGGTCTTTTAACAGTAACATGAGCAGTGAATGCAACATTTGAGACTCAAGTAACACGGACTGACGGAATGCATCAGTCTCCTCATCTTCCGCTATCAATACACAGGTAACCCTCAATTCTTGTAATACGTGAGATGTGAACGTAGACTTTTTTGCATCACTCACGAAGATCCCATAGTTCATGTAGTTACTCACTAACACTATTACCTCTTGATCAATCTCAGCTACCACTATTTAAGCAGTAGCTTGCGCCTATTGGCAAATACAGCCTCAAGGCTTTGAGCGGGATTTCATAGCACCACCTTAGAAATCTTAAAACCCCCTGGAACCCTAGTTTGGAAAACCCCGGCTGGGTCGTACTTGGCAGCAACCTCTTTCAGGAACCTGACATTATCATCGCCGTAGGTGCTGATTGGATCCTGTGCAGGGTTCACATAGTTGAGGTACCGCCAAGCCGTCGCCTTCCCATTGGCTTCGGCGTAAGCCTCGAGCTTCGCGGGCATAGCGGCCAGCTTGGCATGGGCCAGCGCCTCTTGTTCTCCAGTGCGAGTCTGGGCTTGTACGAGCCAGACAATCGAGTTGTATGTCAAGGATGTATCGAGACCCAGGACGTTGTTGCCGCTGCCCTTTGTCGCAAAGTGCTTGGGTAGGGGCTGGCTGACGACAGAAAGACCGAGATCAGGCGAGGGGATTAGGGCCTGAAGTTGTACAAGCAGCTCATCATAGAGCTCTGACATTTTTGTCATCATGTCAATGTCGTTGTGGAAACAAAGAGAGAACCATACGTTCCTGGGTAATGTCAGTAGAGACACGCGAAGTGAATCCTAAGAGCGAATTGGTCTCGTACCTCTTGCCTCCAGGCGTGGCATAGTCCGTGATGAGAGTGCCGTACGTTTTCCGCTTTCTGTCATCGATAATGGCAGGAAGACTTGCAAGAGGAGCGAATGAGGTTGAATTGGCGATGCCAGCTGTGTTGATGGCGTTGATCGCAATCATGGGCGGCCCCTCCCCAGAATACGTAAAAGTGACAACCTCAGTGTCTTCTGGATGATCCTCGTTGATGTCAATGAGCCTCACAAACTGCTCCATTACAGCCTGCTTCTGATCGTAACTCATGAACAACAAGCCCCCATAGAGACCTCCTTGCGCCGCCGGGAATGTCTGCATGTCGAAACGAGTCACGATACCAAAATTGCTGCTGCCACCCTTTAGAGCCTTGAACAGATCTGGGTTCTCGCCCGCGTTGGCGTTCACGATTGACCCGTTGGCTAAGACTACCTCGTAATTTTTGACATCGTCGCAGGCAAAACCTCTGGTACCGGTATGAAACGAGGCGCCGCCGCCGAGAGTCAGACCTCCGACGCCGACATTACCCTCGCGTCCTCCAGTCACTGATTGGCCGTATTTCTCGATTTCTTTGTAGACCGATCCCCACCTGGCGCCTGGTTGGATCGATACCGTGCCCTTTTGATTAATTAGAAACGATCCACTACGTTGTCTCACAATGGACACATACACTGCAGTTTTTGTAGGTTGTTGCGTTCATGCGGCTGAGGTCAATTGTCACGCCTTGAGCCACATTGTTGGAGGGGTAGTGAGAGTGACCACCAGCCCGAACAGCAATGTCCCAGTTGCCAGCCGGGCTCCTCTTCACCAGAGCTGAAAGGGCGGACGAGACTTCCTCTGTTGTCTCTGGCTTGACGATGCACCATGGGTGAAGCTGCTGAACGGTTCCGGACCAGTATGATGTGATGCTGGAGTTGTACTCCGAATCGGGCGGAAAGAACACCCGATTAACTAGTCCAGCTGCAACGAGAGCATCGCACTGCGTCGAAAAAAGGTCAGCATCTTCTTGGTTGAACTCCTCAAGAGACGAGATTGCAGGGAAAAGGGCGCTCTTACACCTGAGTAACCAGTTACGTCCGCAACTTGACGGGTACTTGGTTGGAAGCCTGCAATGATTTGAGCAGTCGAAGAATCGAGAAGCAGAAGCGCGGTGCAAATTATGGAAAGAAGAGCCATGGTTCCGAAAGTTGACTGCATCGTGGTGAAAACAAAAGGTCTTCTTCAGACTTCAACGTTTGGCCTGGTGGGACATCACATATCGATGACCGACTCAGCTCTGGAACAGAATGCGTGCACATTCATCTTAAGCAATGCCCGCATCAGTCGAGGTAAGAAATGGGATACGAAGAACGGTCCATTCTGAAAGCGAATCCGAGATGGATTCACAACCAAGCATTTGACAGAGAGACTATTGTGGCAAGCGACACAGGCAAAGTAGAGGGGCCCCTGGTAAAAAGCAACGATTGCATGCTGAATTTGGTAAATAGCGCCGTCACAGATTGCGGTTCTAAATTGCAGATATTTAGCTGCATCGCGCGTATTGTAATGATGCAGAACCGATACGCTGTGCCACCAACCTGCAGATAGTCCCAATAAGTGGCGAGGTCCGGAACGCTCCCGAAGTGGTCTTGGCTGGAGCAGCTGTTTACCGACCTTGGCAATAGAGTACAATTGCAACCAACAGGGTGAGACACTTTGTGCACGGTCAACCAAGAACGAGACAGGCGAGTTGAGATCATAACTATCCCTAAGCAAACAAGCAATGTGTCAGAGACTGCAGACTTCTCTATTCTAACGGCAAGTAGAATCATTCAACTTCTCTCCGTATTCAGCAAACTCGGTCAAACCGGAGGTGGTATAAGTCAAATGTGAAATACTCCTTGCAAATTTCGAACCCATGTTTCTGCTTGTTGGTTGCAGATTTCTCACCCTTGCATGCATCCAACAAACATTGGCGCGCCAACGGGGCACGTATTTCCATTCCAAGGAGTAACTGTAACTCTACCTTCTGTCAGCAAGTCAAAGGCTCGTTCCCAAAGTACAGCTCAGAACCCATGCTCTGAAGGTTCATCTCCGGATTCCATATGTGATTGACTGCTAAAGGGGTTCCCTGCTCGACTGAAAAAATTGGCCTTGTACATTGAAAGCGAACATGGGTACACCGTAGGACCAACAAACCATTATGCACATTGAAGAAAGTTGGGCAGATATCGTTCTGAACCAACAACAGGGAACTCCATTCTTAATATCAAAGGTTCTCGGGGGTTATCTTAGACCGTAGGTATCCCCAAGACGCCACCAGACCGGAATCTTTTCAACCGGTTCGCTCACCCATTGGAACCACCGGTTTTCATCGGAGAAATTGTTGCCAGGACTTGAGCATGAAGCGATAGTTGGTTGGCATTTCTTTCACCTTCGGCTAAAGTCCACATCGCGGTTTCTCCCAACCCTGCTGTCAAAGGAATAAAACGGTGAATTCAGCCTTCATTTCAAAGTTTAAACCGTTAACTTCCACCACCCTTCGCGATGATCCCATTCGTGATCATTCCGCGGGTAGGGAGTCCGCCTACCCCAGTCAATCCCGGCGATCCAGCAGCGCTAATCAACGGCTCAATATGGCCCATGGCGGCAATCTCGACAGTTTTTCTGGCCCTCAGAATCTATTGCAAAGGCTTCATAGTCAGGTGGGTGATGTGGCTTGATGACTGGCTTTTGATCGCCGGATGGGTCTTCCTGATCGCCTCGCAATCCTTCTTGAGCGAGATGATGAAGCTTGGGTTCGCGAGAACCTACGGCGTCACGCCGACCATGAGCACGGTGTTGTATTGCGCCGACAACTGCCACAAAATCTCCTTAGCCTTGACAAAAACCTCTTTTGCCGTTACGCTGCTTCGAATTGCTTCCGGGTGGCAGAAGTACATCATCTGGTTCTTGGTCACTACGATGAACATCCAATTTGTTGTCCACATCATTCTGACTTGGAGAGCTGTCTGTCCTAGACGGCCTGGAGATACGACTCCTCACCTTCCAGGCTCATGCTGGTCAGCTGAAGACGCAATCACCTTGGGCATATTTGGAGGATGTATGTCCTCATTCCCGCGAAGCTAATTCTACGCACCCGATGTCCTGACTGTTGCTAGTGTACTCTGCTGTCTCAGATTTCGTCCTCGCCTTATTGCCATGGAAGATTGTTCTGGGCCTACAAATGAAGAAACACGAGAAAGTCGGGGTTGGAATGGCCATGAGCATGGGAATCTTGTAAGGATGACGCCCTGCTTCTCTTTCGTTCTGCTGTTCTGGCGAAGTTTAGCTGACCCGAAGCTATTTAATCAGAGCGGGTGTGATGGGGATAATGAAAGCTGTCCAAAGTATCGCGATCATAGATTTTTTTGGCCCCGACTGTGAGTAAACAGCTTCAACGATTTCTCGTATTGTTCACTGATGAGAATTATTCAAGACTTTTGGAAGGTCTGCATCTTTTGGGTCTGGGCGATGGCAGAACCAAATGCGACCATCATCGCGGCCTCCATTCCCGTTCTTCGAGTTCTCTTCCGAAACGCACTGAGTAGTCGCCCTTCAGAATATCCCTCCGGCGCATACATTCGATCGAATAACCTTAGCAAGTTTCAGAATCGCGGCATATCTGCCACATGCTCTTTAAGCAATACGGACCGCGACAAGAGAGACAATGACAGTGATCAGGAAATTCTAGGCGGGATTATGAGAACAACGGAGGTATCTGTGAACTCCATCGACTATGATGTCCAAGGCCGTCGATCCGGCAAGAAGACTCCACGGGAGGAGCACGGTATTGAGCTTGCTAATCGATGATCACCGGAGGTACATGTCACGGCCGATGATGACATGGAAGCGTCTGCATTGAATAGACGTCAAACATTGCTCCATGAACTGGGACTGCCGTACGGTCATTTGAGACTTACATTAGTGTGTTGTAGTACACAATGAGTCAAGTAGATAAATCTGGCTACCTCAGGTTTTAAGAGCTCTTGTTGAACGAGAACGAAATTAGGTCCAGCCGTGACGCTTTGTTGAGAGCCAAAGCTTATCGGTACTTTGCTTCCCGTTCTTTAACTTCCTCACCGATTCATCATCCGGGCTCTTGCAGGCCATGGCTTTCCAATGCTTCATATCTTCGGAGGAATTTCTGCACTGGACCCAGGGTGAGTACCTATCGTGGCTCCCGGTGTCGTCTAGTCGCCCGGCGAGAGTTGCCGTGGGAACCACTACCGCCAGAAAATCCGAAACACATCTCAATCGTTTATGTCCGCTTTCTTGGCCTTCGTGGCTTTGTAGGTGTTTGGGGGTTGGTAATGTGGTCGGAGGAGGAGTCGATCGCCAGTTACTTCGGTGTTGTTTACACTTGGATTAGTATGGAGTGTCGTATCTTTGAGCGTACCTAGCCTTCAATTCATTGACAAATGGTTCTCACTCTTCAGAGCAGTGAATTTCTCCGGGCGAAGTGAACTCAATCCATCCGCTAAGACGATGATGAAAGATTCGGCCATCCGACTGATTCATCATTGCTCTCCTGTCCTTCGATTTGTCTGAGTTGTATTGCTGATTCACAGCCTGCAATTGTTTCGAAACGTGCTGCGCCCTTAGGCTCTCTTGAGAATTCAATCCGCTCGCTGTAGCCTCAGCTCTATCATAGGGGCTGTGATCCATAGAGTCGTTTATGTCGGTATATACGCTTTCTCTCAGTCCGCGTCCGGGGATCTCGAAACTTCTACCTCACTCAGAAAGTTTAAACACCCGATTGATTTGACTGGCATCCTCAGACCTGACTCCAGTCTTCACGTCTCTAGTCTGCTGGAATAGTCAAGCCTACTTACTTCTCCAAGCTCAACCAGATATCGCGTTCCAGCCTCAGGATAGAAATTACCATTGGTCTTCAAAAAACCAATCACAAGACTCTCAGATTCTTACCAATTACTCATTCCGCCATCATCATGTGCTTTGGTTCAGGTGATGCTCCCTCAAGAGAATGCCGTCGTCTTGGGCGACGATCCGCCCGATGGGCTAGAGAAGATCAAGTGTCGCGTTAGAGATCCAATATGGTACTCTTAATAGATGGACCGAACAACAGGCCAGATGAGAAATTCCTCACAACTTGTGTGGTGCCTGCCATAGAAGATGCAGGAAGGTGGGAGCAGAGGGGATAGTTTTTAGATTTCAATATATGCAAGACTACATCCCGAACCTAGTGCAGGGTTTGCCAGTCAGTCATATTGAACAATGTTCTCATCAGTCTTCACAACTTACCAAAATGCCCGCGCCTGAGTGACAACGGGCAGCACTCTGCTGATGCCTGGGGGCAGAGCAATTGGGGTGAAGTCCCAGATTTTGGAATGACGCTTACCTGCCTGTAAGCTGTTGATGTAGCGTGCTGGGGAGTGTCGGCGATTCATCTACCATCGATGAGGAACCCGAGGAAGCTTCAGCCCGCATTGTCATCAACTCCTCA
>NW_026849234.1:0-37708 GCF_030867785.1 Colletotrichum acutatum | reverse complement strand
ATTACGGCTCACCGCGCCGCTTCTATAAAGGTCCTACTTAAACGCTTTTCTTTTATAGAACCTCTATAGAACCTCCGCTCTAAAAACCTCTATTCCTTAGCTTAGATTCTATATACTAAAATCCCTTTAACGTAGACTTATATAAACTAAACCCTTAATATATCTAAACTCTTCTTTTTATTTACTTTATTATTAATTATATTACGTAATAAAAGCGAATACGATTACCGATATACTATTAAGCGCCTAGTTAGCGGGAGTTATAACGTAGACCTAAGAATAGATTATTTAAAGTTTATAAGAGCTAATAAAAGCCTAGAGGTAAAATAAAATAAAAAGAGCAACGAATATAATAAAATAAAAGCGCAAATATAAAAAGTTTAACGAGATTTTATAACTATTATAAAAATAGCTTTAATAAATAAACGGACCCCCCGCGCTTTTTATTAAAAAACCCGACCTTTATAGAACCCTTATTAATTTAAAAGCGCCCTTTAATAACGGAGCCCCCTATAAAAAGCCCTTATTAAACCTAGCGAAGTTCTCGGGTAATAAAAACGAATATAGTATTTAAAAAGCCTAGATATATAATAAGCTCGTTATTAATATACTATTTTATTATATTAATAAAGAACGGAAATACCTTATCTTTTTATACCTCGCCCCTCGGGTCTAGAAAGTAATAAGCTAGTTCTATTATAAAGGAAGGAAAGATAGGAAACGAGGGTCCGATAAACTCCTCGTATACCTTTTATAGGTATATAGCGACCTTTATTAGGCTAGGAACGCCCTAATTAAAAAAGGGGCGCCGTTCGAATGGACGGCCGAGCAAGACGCCGCCTTCAAAACGCTTAAAAAGCGTTTTATATCCGCGCCCTTACTTCGAAGCTTTAACTCTAACCTAGTAATAATTATTAAAACCGATTACTCTAAATTTACGTTTAGAGGCTCCTTTATATAAAAGGATCTATTAAACGTACGCCGACTAGTCGCTTTTTATTTATAAAAGCTTATACTTACTTAATATAATTACTTAATTTATAATAAAAAGCTCCTCGCTATAATATCCTATTTAAATACATAGGACGCAGAGCTATAGAGCTTTTATAAATTTAAAATTATTATAAACTATAAAAAGTTAAAGTATTTTATATAAAAATAAAAGCTAACTAAGTATTAAAGCCGTTAAATAGAGTAACTCTTATAATATTATTTTAAAATCGAGTATTACCTAGGCCGTTTATTAGCTACCCTAAATACGCTTTTTAAATATAAATAAAACGCCTTAATTAACTAGGACGACGAGAGAGAGAAAAGAAAGATTATTTAAGTAATTCTTAACTCTATTTAGTTAACGACTAGCGTAATCCGCCGAACTAAAACTATAAAAGTACCTAAGCTACCCGAGACCGATATTTTTATAAATAATATAGAGCTCTAGCGACGATAAAATAAAATAAAAATAAAGGATAAATAATATTTTAAAGTATACGAGGTAATATTAAGCAGAGCTAGGGCGCTCCTCTTTAAGTTAAGTTTTAAATTATAAATTATAAAATATAATATTAACGTACTTTTAAAACTAACCTAGCGAGAGAGATTATAGGTCCTTAAATATAAAAACCTAGATTATAACGATAACGCGCTCCGAACGAAGATAATTTAATATTACTACGGATTTTTAATAACGAATTACTTTAATAAAAACGCTACTATAGCTATTTTATTTAAATAGTTCTATTAACTAGGCTAGTCTAGCGTAATAAAAAGGTTTATTTAAAACTACGATATTTATAAAAAGAATATTATATAGCGGTAGGCTAAATACGGCCTTTTATAACCTCTTATAGTACCGGAACAGATAAAAAGCGACTTAGTAATAGACTTTATTACCGACCTCCTCCTATTATTAAAAAGCGGCGCCTAGTTCTTATAAATAATAGTCGACCGCTTTATAAAGTCCGTTATTCTTAAACTAATAATATTTATAAAGGTAGAGGCCTATATAGACCGCTTTATTAACTATTACTTTTAATTTTATAAAATACCTCAGTTTATTATAAATAATTATAATAGTAATTAAATTAATAAATTCTAGCGCCGATTCTATATAAAAATAAAGATAAAATAGTACCTAAATACCGCTTTTTATTTATAAACCGACGGGTTAACTAAACGATTTAATTAAAAAATCGAAGTAATTTTATAATATATAATCGTATATACCTAAAATAACTAAAAAGACTAGCTACTAGCTACCTAACTAAGCCTTAATAACCGAATAGCTTTAATAATAAAGCTCTTACCTTTTTTTATAAAGTATAGGTATAACGTCGAGCCCTTAAAGATTTAAAAAAATATATTAAAAATAGCGAACGAGCAAAAAATAAAAACCGATTCTATAATATAAAAACTTATAAAAATAACGAAGTTCGCCTAGGCCGCTATAACTACTTTATAAAAACGGATAAAGCGCTTAGTTAATAAATAAAAAGCGCTAATAAAGCGCTTCAAAGTCGGTAATAAAGTATAGCTATATATAAGTAATTATAAATCCCCTAAACTTAATAAAAAATTAGACTAGCTATATTATAAATACAAAATAATTAAGGTTACGAAACCCACCATTATATAGCTTAACGTACTTAATAATATTTACTTCTATTTTTATATTAATATACTACGGCGTATAGCGAACGACCCTTTACTAAACTAATAATAAACGGACGAAAGGCCCCCTTTAATTAAAAAAAATAATAAGGACTACTAGTTAGTTAAAGAAATATTTATAGCGTAATAAAAGTATATAGGCTACGGATAGTAAAAAGAAGTCTTCGTTAAATAAAAAGGTTATTAAAAGCTAATATAAGAACCCCTATTTTTATTTTACTGAACGGACGCTTTAAAAGAGTTCGAACTATATTATAGGCCCGTTAAAAAGTTTAATAATAACCTAAATTACCGAAATAAAGTTAAGAAGCGCTAAAAGCCCGCAGTAATTATATAAATTATAATAATAATAAAAAAACGGGTATTAAATAAGAAGTAAAAAAGTAATTAAGTTAAGGCCTATAAGCTAAAAGACTATTTAGCCCCGTAAGGCGTAATATAAAACTAACGGTAATATTATAAACGTAAAAAAGGGCTATTTAAAATTTAAAAACTAAGGGCCGGCTACTCTTTTTAGCTTAAATAGGGGGAGGTTAATAATAAGCCGCGGCTTAAAAATAGATTAATTATAAAAAAAGAGAGTATAAAAAAAATATTTATAGTGGCGTAGAGGGAAGCGAGGGCCTAATAATACTTATTAATAATATAAGCCTCTTTTATAATAAAAAAGGCCGCGCCCTTAATAATAAGAATAATAATAAAAGTAGCGGCGGGGGTTATATAAATAGGAGTTGCGCTAATAAAGGTTGCGCAGGGGGCGGGCATTTTAATAATAGGGGAGGCGGTTACGGCGTAAGCGTTATAGCGGGCACGGGCCTCTTTATTCTTAGCCTTAGTTTAAATAGTAATAGTAATACGTAAATAGCTAAAAATACTTATAAAGTCTTTATATTAATAATAAAAAAAGAACGGTTAGTAATATATAAATAATAAATATCGAGCGGATATATAACGACTTTAAAAGCGGGGTTATCCGTAATAGGGGTCGATAGTTAATAATACTCTTTAATTATTTAAAAAAACTCTATTTAAATAGCTTTAATAACGTCGTTAAACTAAAAATAATAAGTTAATAATCGTAAAATAAATAAAAAATAATAATAATAAATATATAGGGTCGTAGCGGCGGTTAGCTTTGCTATCGGCGTAAGCGGCGTAGTAAATAATACCTTTAATTTTATAATAAATTAATAACCTATAAATAAATAAAT
This sequence comes from Colletotrichum acutatum, assembly GCF_030867785.1. NCBI lineage: Eukaryota > Fungi > Ascomycota > Sordariomycetes > Glomerellales > Glomerellaceae > Colletotrichum > Colletotrichum acutatum. The sequence continues at coordinate 33,827 of NW_026849234.1, read as the reverse complement.
AATAGCAGCTTAGTATATAAAAATAATCATAATAACCGACGCTAACTAGGGCATTGCTACCCTTAATTAGCGTTTATATATAAAGGAGGTAGAGGACTTTATATAGGGCGCCCAGTATAAGAGCCTCTTTAGGCTTACGCTCTTTCTTTTTCTCTTCCTCCTTTTTTTTTCTTTTACCCTTTTTATTAAACGTTAACTAAACGTAAAGTTAACGGACTTTATAAATAAAGAACGAATACGCCGCGTAAGTTTAATATACTATTTAAATATTTAGCTTATCTTTAGAAAAGTAAATAAATAATAGTTCAGAATTAAAGCTAAACTCTAACTCTTTATTATCTATATTACCCTCGTTATTAAATAGGGTAACAGGCTCAGTAAGCGTAGTAACAGTAATAAATTAATTAACGGGGACGAACTATTAAAACATTAATAATAGATAAAAAATTAAAAAGTTATAGAGTAATAGCGTATAGAAAATATAATAATAGTAGCGTATAGAATATTTATTTAATTATTTTTTAAATTAAAAAAGGGTTTTTAAATATACACGGGCGCACGAGCGTAAAAAAAAGATTATATATATAAAAAACAATAGCGGGGACGGCGGGCTTATTAAAAATTAGATTTTTATAATAAATTAACGAAATTTAAGTAATAAAAGCGTAGAAATAAATAAATTAAAGTATTTATAAATCGTTACGTAAAGGTTAAAAAAAAAAAGCTTTTTATAAAAGGAGGGGGCTTAATAGAAATTAATAAAAGGGACCACGGGTAGCTAGTTAGTAAATTAAAATAAAGTAGTTAATTACCCGGGGTATTTATAATTAAAAAACGGACCAGTAACGGATTTATTTTAAAAGTAAAATAAAAGGGTACGTATTACGGACTAGATTTAATTAATAAATCCGAGCCTTAACCTAGATATTACTATAGCTCACCGCGCCGTTTTTATAAAAGTCCTATTTAAACGCTTTTTTTTTATAGAACCTCTATAGAACCTCCGCTTTAAAAACCTCTACTCCTTAGCTTAGATTCTATATACTAAAATCCCCCTAACGTGGACTTACGTGGGCTAGACCTTTAATAATTCGACATGATCCACACAGGTCGATCCGCCGTCACCGCAGACTTTTTATCAAAAAGCTCCTATTTTCATCGTCAGAACCCCAGCCTTCTCATACCATCATCACTAGAATCGAGACCTTCGCTGCTCTCGCATTTCCACTGTCAGCCCACGAGTGTGACAAGCTTACCTTGACCAATAGATCAGAGTTGATATAATAATCAACAATATACCCCGTCCTCACCCCGAAAATAGCGCCATACTCTCTCGCCCACCCTTCCAACTTCAAATGCCATCGCCGCGCCCTATTCTCCCTGATCAAATCCGTCAAGTGGCCGAGAATCGGCTTCGAGGGCGGTTGAGGCGGTAAAGGTAGACCGCTTGTCCGTCTCGTCGTTTTCGTCCAGAGAAATAGGACCAATATTGTCGTGAGGGCGATGTAGAGCAGAGAGACTGCCGGATTTGAAGTTACAGCATCCACGATGCGGGAAGAGAGGCCCTGCATGGCGTTGGTGGTGAGTGAGCCCATCTCTACGGGTATGATGTGAACGCCCTGTGTCTGTTATTGTGACAGGCTGGAGTTACCGATACTCGCCTCAACGGGGGAGAACTCGTTGAGATTTGTATGTATTGCGATGTTTCTCATGATCTTCTAGTTATCCCGACTCCGCGATGGACCGTCACACCAGCATCGGATTTCCCGCCATTCGACGTCTAGGTCGGTGTCGCTGTTTTACAGTTCACCGTCATAGCGACTTCACGTTACCCCAGGTTTTGGAATGAAAAGGCTAACCCCCACCGGCATTGCCGCCCGGCCTCCGGGAGTGCGGGGGTGCTTGCCAACATTTACTGTGCTAGGATTGCGGGACCGCAGTCGCATAAGTGTCCGCCCTCCCGTGGGTGGTAATTACATATGGATGATTGGTTGTGGGACTACTTTCAGCACCACCATATTCCATGTGCCGTTAGGTATCCGTTCGCTTCTGATCCTGGTGGAGCACGTTCGCACTAAGAAGGTGTGCAGGCCACTCCGTACCGGCAAGACGATTGAACCGACTGGAAGGCAGAAACCCTGGGGAGAATCATGTAGATGTACGGGGTGTCGGCGTTAATATAGCCGTCTCAATTCGGATATTCCGAAGCTCTGTCCCTCATCTTTCCTCTTGATCTTGTCAAAGAAGAAGTTGGAGATTGCAGTGTACTAGGTGTTCTGAGTGGAAGTATTCAGAGCCTCTTCCTTCCGCATCGTCGGCCCGCTTGTATTCCTCTGAGTATCGTTTGGGAGGCAGAGCAACCAAGCCGAACTCAGAGGAGGATATCTCCTTTAAGCTCCCCATGGAGTCCCCGCCTGCTTTGCCGATGACTCTGACTCTGACTCTGATTCTGAGTTCATTCCCCTCACGACCTTCCTCGAGGACCACCTGCCTGTGTCTTTCTTCTAATCCACTTACAACGATATGTTTCTTTTTATTGACGTGGCCTTCCTTAGTCCGGGGCTCACACGAAATAATTCAGTTGTGACAGGCAAAAGCTCCTCAAAGACATCATAGACTAAGCAAGCGTCTGTATGCCTGCACACGGTCATTGCCTTACCTGTACAGGTGCACTTTTATCACCTCGAGTCGCCTTCACTTGCATGAGTCGGTTTTCTTTATAGACGAGCTGGTTCTCGAAATATTCAGAATCTAATTACTGTTATATTATTCTGGCATCGGCACACTATCGCTAATCAGAGAACTTGTGAGATAGAAATTGCAGACTGAGCAGATAAACTCCGCTCCAGAACATCCAGATATCTTACTAGAAGTGCACTTATCCTGTGCTACCCCCTGCGGCTTCCCAAGCATAACCATCAAATCACCTTGCCAGCCCCCCAGCCTCTCTCTATTCCCACTTCTATCCCCATCAACAGAATACAGAAATGCCTTGTCAGCTGCCTCTGATACCGCCCTCCCCTTCCCTTCCCATCACCCTTGGGCACGAGCTCAGTGCCCCAGTCCATCGCCCGCATATCCTTGACTTCCGGCATACAGGTCCCACGCCAGTTCTCTTCTTGGTCGACGACCTGCTCGAGTCGCCAGAGGAATTCGGCTTCGCGGCGAAAGGTCCATCCCTTTTCTGTTAGTGTTGGTGGCTTAGGGTCTGGAGATGTTTGGGTTTCGAAGTCGCGGTAGCGCGTGCGGGAATCGGCTTTTCTCTCGACTTTGGTGTCATCTTTGGTGTCGATATCGGTATCGTGTTCCGGTTCCGCCTTTTTCAGGCCGGTGCTACGGCCGAGTACGGCAAAGAATTGCTTTGCGCGGTGCATTGTAGGAGCTGCATACAAATTTCCCCTTGGAATATGATCTATTCGTGACTTTGCTGTAGCCAGTTAATTCACAGATTGGTCAAAAGCAAACATGACAAGGGCCAAATCCTATCACTTCACAAAGTGGGTAGATTGTGAGCGCGGTAGAGATGCCGTGCTGCGATAAACACTGAGGAGTGATATTCTGTAGATACCTAAGTCTATATCGTACAGTGATCTCTACTTGAGCCCGGAGAAGGAGGGAGATACTAGGGGCGATAGTAGTTCTACCTATGGCTTAAGCTCGGATGTATTGCGTGCCTACGCTTGAACTGATAGCGCTTGATCTAACAAATTTTAGGTTCTAAGCCTGCTATTTACCAGTGCCCGAGAGATAGAAAGAACTTCGTAATCTGAGTAACAGGGTTTCAATTGTATGCAGGACAGGTTCTTCTCTGGGCATTCGGAGATACTTAAGTACTTACGGTTTCGAGAGAAGGCATGCGGAGGTTAGATGCTGGCAAATTCTTGGCGAGGGAGCAGCGGGCTTTTATATTGCTCCTCTGGCAGCTGTCTCGCAAGGTCCCTAAAGACGTTGACTAGGGACCTCGATGGAAGGTTGAGGGCATCTATGAAGAGTCATTGCCGCAAGTATATTCGATGAGTCCAACTATACGCGCACGTCTTGATACTGATATGTGCTGTGTTGCAAGCGTGCCACCTTTGCAGACTTATGGGCTGTGTTTGAGGCCATGTCATGCAGGCAAGTCAGATAGGCAGAGGCGTAAAGAGAAGCCTAGCTCTTTACAATCGAGCTTTGATTTGAGGACTCTACTAGTGAGCTCGCACTGATAGAGCACAATGGAACTGGATATAAAATGCATTGGGTGGTGTGTTTGAACCTTGAAGGTTTTCCGCCTCTCAGAGTATGGCACCCTGCACGCACTACAGCATGGGCTATCTAGAAGTCCCTAGCTGTCTATCAAGGAACATTTAAGAGAATATCCGCATGACTCTGCTACTATTCTCAAGTTTTTCTTTCTTCAAAATTGTTTAATGTTCTTGAAAATGATGGAAGCAGCTTCAAACTCGGAATTAATCCGATAAGGTGCAAGCTAGATGTCATAAACCAACGATCATTAGTCTACCTAGAAAATCATCAGGGGTCGTGTCCCATCCAGCCACTGATACTTGCACGCTTTCTTCTAGTTCATATCCCCTCACACCTAATTTGCCACACTATGCCCGTTGGAAACTATCCCCTCATGGCGAAGACCAGTCCTTGCCAAGGGCTCGTTCGTCTCTGATTAAATGTGCTTTGACTGCCTGTTTCTAGAAGACTAGGCCGAGGAAGTGACTTTGGGAGAAACTTGACATACAGATGTCAAGTTCGACAGCTTTTTTGGTATACCAACCTTTTTCGGTATCTGAAATTGACCTTAAGTGCTAAAGAAACTGGACTATTGTCTCTGTTCGAGTCTGGCTGTCAACCCTGAAGGCTCATAGTAATCTCCAGTCCCCTCGTTTGATCGATTCTCCTATCACGTATAGTTATGCAATCTACCAACAGGCAAATAAATTGGTTGTAATGATACAAAGTCATGCTTTACGAAATGAAATAATAAGATTGTGTTTTCTCAAGCTCATTCCAATCGGAGTTACATGGTGATCCTGAGGAGGTCTCACATGGCGGAACTGGCAGGGCGGTACTGACGACCACTGCATCCAGACTTGCCAGCTAGGTCCAGCGCCTGTGCAGCCCACCAAGGTCGCCAAGCTTTGTTGCCGATCAGGCTATCTGTCTGATGGCGGATCCGCCAAAGGGACCCTAGCCTTTCTTAGCATCGAAACTTGTGTCCTTATGGGGTCGGGGTTGATCCACTTTGGATGGGCATGGTCATTGAACACGACACCGCGCATGATATCGTAGGCGAGGCGTTTTCGCGTTATCTTAGGGATGATAGTGGAAGGCGGCTTTCCATCTGGTATTACCTCACAGGGATTGGCCAGCGGATTGTTCACAGTCCTCATGTAGGTCTTGTAACTTCGGCCATCGTGTACTTGATAAGTCTGGCCACAAATCGTGATCAGGTCAAATTGAACACACTCTCATGGATAGCACGGGTAGCAATGAGCCACTGAAGGAAATAGATTCGTGTAACTATAATACGCAAGTTGAAGATACGGCCACTCTTCTGCTCAGTGGTCTCAAGGTCATAGTGATAGGGTGATACATGTAAAAATCGGTTTGCAATCCATTCAATTAAGGCCATCTTGTAGCACACTTAATCTTTTCGAGAGTTTCCTTTCAGACAGGGACGCTCATTGCCGCGTTGGCCTCGTAGCCCTTACCTGCGTGGGCAGTAGCAGCCTCAGTCTCACGAAATTCTGCCTCCTTCTCTTGTTGAATCAGATCGCAGCAGCCACAGCAGCAAGCAGTAGCAAGATCGACCAGACAGCTACCTTCAAGACTATGCTTCTCGCGAAGGTTGGCGCGCTGAAGGGCGAGAGGAATCCAATGGAGACCAAAACAAGTTGAACCCCAGAACATGAGACACTGTAAGGCAAGTCAGCGTTGTATAAAGGTGCGTGTATATGAAGATAATAGCAACGGGCGAAATAGGAAGCAATAGACCACCGAGCATCAAACACCCGAAGTGTAGAGGTGCATCGCTGTGTTAACGTACAGAAGTATTAATAGGCTCATAGCCCTGCAGGCTGCCGTTCTTCCGGAGACGATGATGGGTCTTGCCAAACGTCACGCAAGGGACGCAACAAGTTATAGCGCAAAGGTCAATAGGGCTAAAGCAGCTGAAGAAGCTGTTATGCCAAGGTCGAGAAGTCTCGGGATGAGACTTAGAGTTGATGTGTTCACTCGGACGGGCGAGAACGTCATTGAAACGGCCCTTCCACTCGTTGAGGTCGTTGTGGTCAATGGGACCGTTGTTGTGGGTGTTGGCCTGAGCCGCCATTTTGGAGATATGTAATGAGTGAATTGAACGTAATTGAGTGACTAGAAGTAGAAGGGAATGAAAAGCAGTGTCGGTTTCTAAGACACAGTAGACAAGAGATTGAGGGATTGGGTTACTCTTATGATGTTTAAGAGCCGGCTTGCGCTGGTTGAAGCAGATGATCCCCGTTTGAGACAAACCAAGAGTGGGCTGACATCCCTAATCAGTGTTTTCAAGCTAAATGTGATCGACATCCTGATAATCACGAACCCACGAGCTGAAAGCATTTTGATTTGGCAGCCATTCGCAAATTTTAGCGCCACCAATTTGCGACTGAATGATGGAAGTTGAGCCTAAGCGTGCTGACGCACGGTCTAGTATCAGCGGCAAGGCTTTAAGGCTGACAACAGCGGAAAATCTGCGCACTTGCGAAATAACACTAACACTGGGAAATGCAGGACAGGGGCTCGCGGGCTGGCGTGAGTCAGCAGGTGAGGATCATGGCATCTGATGAGGTTTTTCGAGGGTGCCTACAAGCTTTGGCTTCGATTGCATCCTCAGTCGGATACCGATACTTGCCCAGACCATCTTAAGCAGTAAAGCTGAGCTCATCTCCGCCCTTAACAGAAGCATTGTTGAGCGCTTCCTTGTTGTTGTCCTCGGCAGCGGCTTTGCTGGCATTCGAGCATAGACCTTGGGGGCAACGAGGATGTGGACCTTGCGACCATGGCTACCGCAAGAGCAGTTGGCTAAACCTGCGACCTCCAGGGATAGGAGGGAGCAGAGGCGGCAGCATCAAGGTTGCACCCAACGCTTTCCTTGGACCCCTCAATCGCGGTGGTGGCTTGAGCAACAACCTTGGTTAATTATGAGAACTCATGATCTGGGGCAATTAAAGACAAGATGGTTAGGCTACTCAGCAAGCACTCTATTAAGATATTTCTTTACGTCTGCGGACGTTGAGGACAACAGGTACGGATTGATGGCGAGAGGATCAACATCTACGGTTCAGGAAACATTGAGAGGAGCCTTCCAAAGTTTCGTCTGGAGGTCCATTTTTTGCCGCTCGAAAGTGTCTCGAACTTTCTTGTGTCAACCCAGGATCTTATGCAGAGGGGCAGGATATGCACCGTTCTTTTGAAGGTTGAGAGGAAGCTGCTCGGCCGGAGGAAGAGACATTTTACCAGGTATTTTACGTAGTCAAGGCCCTTCAAAGGCTGGATTGAGCAAAGTCAGTTTGAATGAAAATGACAATCCGCCAGCATCTAAAGGTCCAAGAGCAGACAATACAGAACATACTGCGAAGGATTCAGAGGTGATCCGAGCAAGTACAATCTCTGAAGCATGTGAGGTAATAGTAGCTGAAGGCGTAGTTGTTCTGTCAGCGCACTCTAGATATAGTGTAATCGAGCACTTGAGTTAACTTTGCCAAGGTAGCTCCTGCGCGCCCTCAGCTGGCTTTCATCTCTCATATGCGGGCCAACGTTGGAAGACCATCTGTCCGGCCACACTAGCAAGATTATCATGCCGTCAAAGCCGAAAAACTGTTGAAGAGACGAGCCCTGTCCTATGATAAGCTGCGGACTCAGCCTAAGGTAGGACGGCACGCTCATACGCACTATCTTGTATCGTAGGCTGCAAGAGACCCTGAACATCATACAACTAAAGTGGTCAGCTTAGCGCTGCTTGAGTACTAGCGAGAACCAGTAGTTCCATGCAGGGAACCTAGCAGGACAGAACATCCCACTAGAAACCCTTGCCGCCACCAGTAGAGTATCTGCACCTCCGCCTGGCACGGTGTTAAGCTTTGCGGCTGGCCCTTCTGCCTTGCATTTAGCACGAACTAGCCAAGGCAGAAACGGCCAGCCAAATTTCCTGTCACCATTGCCCATGACTTGAAGTCGTGTTCAATTTTTGACTCTTCCTTGATTGCCGTTTAACGTATTTCGATAACTTATGTGCGCCAAAATAAATCGCCAGAATTAGATTCGTGAACACGAGAAGCTATCACGCGATTTGCCAAAAGCTCCAATCACTTTAAAGTAACGCCAGGATATTACTATGTTTTGTACCAGTATCTAGCACGCACCACATGCTCAGCACGACGTGGTTTACAGGGCTGTGTCCCGGTATCTTTGTTCATCAAGAAGTTTTGGTACGGTTAGGCATCTTGGCACAAAAAGTAGTCATAAGGATCCTCGCCTGCCAAAGTCATCGTTGCAAGATCTTCAAGGTACGCCCGAAACCCTAAATGCAACTTAACCTTTGGTGACCAATGATAGAATTGCATGACAGAGAACCGGAGCTCTCTCATTGCCTCCATACTACCATGCGTTTCCAAGACGTACTGATCGACCTGTTTCTTCTCATCCTGCGTGAGCGTAAGATAGGTATCATCGAATTGCCGAAGAAGAAGCTGCAGCTCCGCTGGACCAAACATCCAGAGACTCCCTTCGTCGCCAGCTGGGCCTAGGTCGACACCTACTCCGCTATCCCAGTTGAACTTCTTCCAAATGTCTTGGGATGGCGCATGCAGAAGGGGATTCGCTCCGAATAGGTGAAAGTCCACGTGTTCCTCCTTAATAACTCGAGCCGCATTGTAAAGGATGCCAATCAGGTCATCTGCTGAGTCCTCCTGCTCCGGTCCTTGAAGCTTGAATCCATCGCTGACTGTAAGGAACGTGACGTAGTCTGGGTCTAGGGCGCAGTGACCATCTTCGTCAATTACTCGTCTCTTAAGCGCTTCTATGTCCTCTGGAGATGCGGGAGGACAGATATATGTTGCTTCAGTCGGGCTTTCCGCCGAAGAGACCAGAGCTTCGTTCAAAAGTCCGGCGAGCTCCGCTATAGTCTTGCTCGCTAGATTTTGAGCATGGCCTCGTCTATGAGGGCCGGGGCTGACCATTTTCAGAAGTAGTACAGGTGATGAAGATGATGATCTGGAAGACGTTGCCATGGTCCCTTGAGCTTTGTGCTTTTAGCCTCTGAATGACAAAGGAATTAGCTTAGGGTTGTACGTAAGCAAGATACTCATGGGGTTTGATTGGTCTTGAACTGTTACTTGAGTACTATGATAAGTCGGCCGCACTAGTTTCCGTTATCAGCCGATGGGCGCAGCCCGGCGCTGAATGTCCTGAAGCGGGCAAGAAGGCGAACGTTCACCTTTGTATAGCGTATGGCGCACAGTAGAACGAAAATTGACAAGGCGCACACGTACGGAGAATGGAGAAGGAACCGGTGGTAGGCGTAAGGGATGTAATGAAAGGAACTAGGTCGGACGAAGAACGAAAAAGGAGGGAAGAAGGAAAACAGACTAGGTACTGGCGATGAGGTATGGGAGAAGCCTGTAGCCACTACCTCTATCAGCAATATTAACGATGCCTTGCTATAGCCTAGCCTTTTACTACAACTAAATTCTTTGTTTTCTTCTTCGACCATTTACTATTATCCAAGTCAGGGGAAATCACTGTCCCGCCGTTTGTAGAACGTAGTACACGAGCTGATGAAGGACGAGGCGTGCAGTAGGCCGTACCTGAGGATACGTCCAGGTTCTAAGACACTGCTGCCAGAAATGCTAGTGCGAATGTTTCTTACTTATTGGTCGTTCTGGGCATTGCTAGTGAGGCGAATTAGAAGGCATGTAAACAGTATCAATGAGTGCGCTGGCGTCCGTTTCGCTAATCTTGTACTCCTCATCTAAACGGTGACTAGCTACTGGCCTTGTCGGTTACTGGGAGTTTGAGGTTAAGTTACTGAGCTGTTTCTGATAGCTTTGGGGCTTTATCGCCTCATGACTTAGCTGCTGCAAATGCGCTTCCCCTATCGAGTCCTGCGCCGCCGCTTCTCTGGATGTACGGGCCTAAGCCCGGACGAAGCCCGGACGAATCATGTTTTTTTCTATGTTTTCTTCCCCTATACTCTGTCTTTATCGACATTGCTCTGAACACGAAGCTAGACTTAACCGTAGTTCGACTCGGGTTCGCGCTTACCCGTTAGCGCGGATCTCAGCTTAGATATCGATTGTTACGAGATCTAAGCCAGCCTCGAAGCTTAGAGAGTGCGAGTTCACAGAGTTCCCTACCCTTTTCGAGGAGGGTTCACTTTAATAACAAGTTCTTGCAACATAATATTAAATACTTACCTGCTATAGTCTCTCGAGCTTTAATTCTAGTTAATTCTTCGGATTCTAAAACTACTTAAATCTTACTTCGGGATGGATTAAATATAGAGTTCACAGAGGTCTGCTCTAACTTTCTGGTTATGATGAGTGCCTGCTCGAAGCATCGCATATGTGCTAGTAACGAGGCCTAGGAACGACAAGAGCAACCTCGCTTGCGTCATCCTTCCCGCTTTACTGTTATGACGACTCTGGTAGATGTTCCTGTCTATTCTTGAGGTTTTGTTCACTTGGGAAACAGGCATAGTGCGAAAGGATTGTGCGCAATGGCAGTTCCTGGTGCTTTTTCCTCATATGCCGGCAAGCAGAACACATCGATACGCACCAATTTCAGTAGATTTCCTTCGCACAGATCGTCGTCCCGCGCATATCGTGACCAGAATGCTCTCCTCCCCATAGGACCCATTACGAACACACGTAGTGTCTCACGGTAGCACGTTGAGCACTAAAATTCACAACTTCCCGCATACTTCATCAAAACACCTTGCTTATGCAGATACTTCTAGTACAGGCCCTAGACTGACCTCTCGTACTACATTGTCTAGCTCAGCTTTATAACCCTTCTTAATCTTTATTTTAAGAGTCACTATCTCTGTAAGTAAAATAAGTACTGAAAGTATGTTATACATACTATACAGTCAAAAACTATACTATATTGAGTAATTTATTTACAAAGTTTAATCCTACTTAAGTCGGACTTTTACTCTCTTAAAAACTGGGAACGTACTAAAGAGCCCGTGTATATAACACAAGGATATAAAAAAGATTCTCGTAGATAGACGGAAAGTCGGTACTGACATCGCCGGCTCAGCCCGGATATCCCGAAGCGCTGTTCCTCATCTGACGTTTAATGGTAGCACATCTCAAGTAGAAAGTTTACAGCTCCCACTTTCTATCTCTGGGCGTGGCACGTGTCTGATGGTGATAGTCCTAATGCTTCTGCCCCTGCTTTTCCAGGAAATTCGGCGGAAGGCATTGCGAGTCAGCCTTTGCCATGATTGGAGTATAGGAAGTCTTCCAGTCGAGGATGTGAGGCAATGTGGGGTAAGCTTGGTAAATGGGAGGCCCGTTATCGGCCGAAAGATGTGGTGTACGGAGTTTATTCGACCGAATCGGATGATCGTTGCTGACATTCTCAGTGGAGATAGGTTGTGAGACGGAGACCAGCCGCCGATTCAATGGTGTTTAACCAACTGTTAGTGTAGTATGCTACGGTCACGATTGCTGATAGTGCCGGTATTGTCGGAGAACGGAGGTCAACAGGATCCCGCTGACATATCCGGGCGGGTGCCGGAGCGGCCGAGAAATCTTAATCTCTGGATGGCTCCACACAAACCACTATCGGCCTTGGTGTTTATCGCCGATCAGCTAGTCAATTCTGAGGCTTGGGACGAGAGGTAGCCTGGCGCACTGCTCTCGCAAGCAGCTTTTCCATTGACGACCTTAACATCCTCCAACACGCTGCAACTAGATTTCATCGCAGCACTTGTGATGCCGCTGCAGCAGTCAAAGTTGCAGCAGGAACAGCCAACAGCGACGTAAGTTTCCAGTAATCAAAGTTGCGGGGGACAGAGCCACTCTATACGTCACAGATCAGCCAAGTACGACATCCCCTTCAGAGTGCGATTGGCAGGGGTGCGAAAAACAAGAATGCCGTTCAAACTCCGAGATTCTCTTGGCCGCCTTTGGTTGTTGGCTGTAACTTCCAAGGTCTTAGGAGGGCGGCAGCGGATGGTGCCATGCGCGGGAGCGGGAGTTTCTTCGGCCGTACATTGTGGAACCAATCCCGAGGACGTCGCGAGTGAGGTGATGTGAGGCTTTGCCATGCCGCGCCGTGGCCTTGATTTTCAGTTACCGATCCTCAGCCGAGTCCATGACCAAAGATTCTTCGAAAAAGAACAGGAGACAAATCGAACCAGAACGTCGGTCGCTGCCGTCACGCGCTGTGGTCCCGCGGACTTGAGCGACTTTGATTGCTCGGCTGCGGGGATTCGGTGTGGTCTCTCAGGTGTCTCAGCTTCACCGAGTGGGTCTTGTCATCGCCGGTGCTCCGGAAACCGGCGGAAGTGATTCCGGGAGTGGGCCCCACTCTTCCAATGTGCCGCAAGGCCGCAAGGCCAAAACGCCACCTACCCTGGTCGGTGCACTGATCGCCGGTCGTGTGCGAGACATAGAAATGCCATTGTTTCGTCTGGTTTGATTCACCAGCTTTGGTAATGGTAATCAGCCCAGTAGATCTGACCGCGGCGGACCGTCGGTTGTCTTCCGGAGTGTATGTATGTGCTTCCCTCGGCTACCGTTCCACCAAGCGCCCCGGTTCAACGGTTGATCCATTCTTTCCAACTTTTGTTCTGATGCCCACAAGACAGAGATGACGGCGTTTCTAGGAGGCTGGATACCATCGTGTAGATCCTGTGAAATACCTACCGGTACCACACTCAATTGCCCATGGCCGTTTGCGAGACTCGGGGGACAGAAGAGACAAGGGAGCAGAAGCGCCGGACCAGCGTGCAGCTCCCCAAGACAATACGGGGCAGAAGAGCGACACCAAGGCGGAGGTGTGGTGCGAAATGACATCAACTCCGGGCATGGTAGCGCTGGGCAGAGGTTCCGGTAGGAGACAACAGGGGCAGGAAAAGTGGACGCAACCTCCGGATTTCACGGAGAAAACAGGCTGGAGTCGTCAGCGACATCAGCTTACACTGTATGGAGTACAGTTTGTTTGATTCTCGAAGCCTTGACCCGTTCGCCTCGCACCGCTTCAGCCGGTAAAAATAGCGCACTGTAGCGAGCAGCGCCCGCTCTCTCTCTGTCTCTTTCTCCGGATCTGGGCTTTGGGGCCTAGACATGGCATGACGATAAAATCAGCAGACCGTCAATACGACAGTGCTACGCTGAAGCAAACGTTCGTTTGTTTCTGGAGAGAGACTTTGAGGTCACACAATTGCGTGCAGTGTGTCGGATGTTGGGTTTCAGATCAGGCTGCTTCGGTAACAGATTGTATGGTGCAAGTGTTCAAAATATGTTTTGTTTGTGCCGCGGACCGGCACGCTGGGCTGAAGTGAACTGGCACGCGCCGGGTCGGGGGTGCGTAGAGAGGGAACCATCCGCACTGGGCAGGTTTGCCGGCAACACTACGGCGAGTCGGCGCCAGAGAGGGAGACCACCCCCAGAAGTTCGGCCGCGAGCTCACAGAACCATGTCCGAAGTCGCACGAATGAAGCATCTCGCCAAGGAACGGGGGATACAGATGCTCCAGAGAATGCAATCAAGACCCGGTATTCAATGTCGCGATCCTCGTCAACCGAGGAATAAGTCGGAACAAGACGCGCGAAAGGGTGGATATCGACGGCAGCCGCCAGCCCCGTCTGGATATCTGCCGAGAAGTCTGGATTAGGCTTTTCTTCGGTCACCGGGAGAGAGTGTTCAGACGCTCCGCAGAAAAAATGCGACATGACGCGCTTCCCCGACTGAAAGAGATGAACGTAGCGAAATCCGATGCAGCGTGCTAGAGACATCAGGCTGTTTCCTTTTGCGCGTAGAGTGCTGCAGAGCCTGAACAGCCCTGTAGAGAGGCCCCCATGAACCAGAGCATGCACTGGGAAGGGTTTCGCGGTCCGCCCACCGGCTAAGCCACATTGTGTTCTTTGATTCTTGCGCCCCCAACAGCAGCGACGAAGCAGACGTCGCGTATTTGTACGACGGATACGAAGTACCTATAGTCTGTAAAGAGGCATCAGAGATCCGGCTTGGCCGCGTAGTCGGCATGGAGATAGTGTACAAGGGCAATGTATCCGTACCTGATGTCACAAGAAACTTATTGACCCTCTGGGCCTGGCTCGGTGGCTCTCAGACGTACGGTAGCCAACGTCGGTTATGTGCCGTGCATATCTTGATATTCATTCCTTGACGCAGTGAAACTTGATGTAAGACACAGTGGCGTGCCGCAGTATGCCTTTGCTGCAGAAAATGTTGGTGATACGGACAGAAACGTAGAAACGGCCGGGTGGGGCGGGGCGTCGTCTGCGCAAGTCCGCTTCAGCACGGGGAACGAGCGAGGGAAAGGGCCCAGGTTCAGGCCCGGGCAGGTCGAGTTTGATTAAACAGAAATTTGGCGCGTCGCCGGAACAAGATGGCGCTGGACTTTCGCGGGATTGCTGCTCCATGGTGAAAACTGGGGTCGAGGGCGTGTTGGGTGGGATGCCACCGGAGCGAAGACGGAACAGCTTGCAAATGTAGCAGACCCCGTACGAGGCAGCAGCTTTTGCCGGCACTGTCTTTCGTGCACAACAGCCGTGTCGACCCTCGGCCAGCGTGCCAGTCGTTTGTTCCAGACCAGCCCGATGGCCGGGACGAGCCGTGGACTGGCTATCCCACATACCAGAGACATCCAGCAGCATCATCTTGAGGATGTGCATAGGGTACGGTGTCCGCGGAGCCTTGCAAATCGGCAGAGTATTGACGACGGCATGGACGAGTTCGCAGAGGAGAGACTCAACCGGAAAATGCGCCTTTGGAGAACTGCTATAGTCGGGAGGACCACGCCTACGTGCCCTTCTAAATCATAATCTTGAGGAGCTTGTTGGGTCTTTGGGAAGCGCATCGGCTCCGCGTAGCAGAGCGTATAGCGTCGGCACAGTCAAAGCCCATCGAGCAAATTACAGTTTTGCTGCTGCATCTCCGGCCCCTCCTCATCTCGATCGGTAGAGGCCGTGCCGTCAAAGAAGTGTCCAAATGCACGAGCGCAGCGTCCAACGAAAGCGCCCTGCCGCGCCGTCACGCCGCGTCTGCGAAAAGCAAATTCGGGATGGGGTCAATCTTCCGTTGGAAGTTGGCGGCGCGATGATCATGGTCAGGGACGGACAAGCTGGCGTGGTCCTGTAGCCGCCGGTTGGTTTTTGGCACTCCGTGGAATTTGGGGACAAGCACCAGGGAGAGGAAGAAAGGTACTTGGGAGAGGGTGCGACACCGACTCTGGGACCAGGGGGGCGCGGCGATTCCAGGCCCGCCCGGCGGTGTTTGTCGTCCACACCCCCGTGGGCCATGGGCCATGGGCCATGGCATACTGTGCCTCGCCATCGTCCTCGTCCGCGGCGGTTCCCTTGCCCTGTGACCTGTGACCTGTAGGCCGTGGCTCTCTCTGTTGCTGAAGCCTGAAGGGTGCAAGTCAGGCAAGGTGGACATGGCCCGATCGCGCTGTCCGCCCTTCTCATTGCGGTGTGGGCCTATGCCCGGCGTGCCACGGGCCTGGCAGGGTTTGTGACTCTGTGCTGCCGAGGCGAAAGCGCTGTAGCAATCGGCGGGCCCGGCATTGTCGCAGGGCAGTGTGATGAGGGCTCGTTGGGACTGGTCGGGTCCGAAAGGCAAGCTCGGAGGAGGGTGCAGTGTCAGCCAAGACTCTTCTCGCGTTGGTTGTGGTATCAGTACGGGAGCAGAGTCGTCTTTTGAGGCTATTCGACAAAGCTTGCGGGAGATGGGCACATTGCTTGTTGTAGAATTGGCGGTGCAGGTCGCAAGGGAACATGGTGAGACGGAGGAACGGTCAGCCCACAAGACGGACGGTGAAATTCGCTGGGCTCGCAAACAAACGGGATTGCGACCGGTCGGCGGCGGAGGCAGAGGACGGATGGATGCGAGACGCGAAATGTGTCGGGGAAGTATACCGCAGACACTGTGTAGAGACTGTACGAAGTA
Organism: Colletotrichum acutatum; assembly: GCF_030867785.1. NCBI lineage: Eukaryota > Fungi > Ascomycota > Sordariomycetes > Glomerellales > Glomerellaceae > Colletotrichum > Colletotrichum acutatum. The sequence goes on along the minus strand of NW_026849234.1, from coordinate 17,652 downwards.
TGCGCATCGTTTTGGCTTTCGGGCGGCAGCCGGGCTGGGGTTGGGGGACTTCATTTGCGCCTCTATGGATTGGGCAGAAATATTGGACATGTCATGATCTTTGTGTGAAGCTTTTCGAAAAGTGAAAAGGGATGGGGAAAAGAGGCAAATGATGGATATCAAAGAAGGGAGGAACACAACTACCTCACACATTCATTGTCGCTCCTTCTCATCAAGATCGAATGGAAGAATGGAAGCACAAGGGAGGCCCGGGGCAGGTGCCTGCCGCGGGGGTGCAGGTGTCGGCAGGGCAGCGAAGCGTGTCAGGCAACGCAAGCGCGCAGACGCTGAGGCAGGTACCGATTCGACGGAAGTTGGAGGGAAGGCAGAAACGGGCAACCTTGGAACCTGGAAGGAGAGACCCGAAGAGGGGGCACAGGGCGGTACTTTAGTTTTGGGGAATGATTGCTTGGGCTGGTGAGTACCGGACATGTACCTCCCTGAGGTGATGTGCGACGGACATTGACGCGGAAGGCAGAATGGGCAGAGTGGGTCCCCTCGCTCCTGGTTTCCTTCCGTCTCTCCTCATTCAGCTCCGGCACCACCAGCCGCTCCGCCCGTAAAACCTCAGCAAAGGAGGAACCTCAGGCCCGCCCGTGTGTGGGCGAGGCAGGTCGCCCAGGCAGCTCCTCCTGCTTGTTCGCTTTCTATTCCGTCCTGTCCTTCCCTCCCTTCTCGCCTGTTCATTGTGCAGTGTCTCTGTCACTCTGCCTCTGCCTCTTGCCCGAATGCTATTATGTTTTTTTTTTCTTTTCGCGCCTGGCTCCGAGGTTGTGGAAAATGCTAGGTACCTGTGTCCCCGTACCGTTCCATTTCCCCTCGGATTGTTCTATACACACCCCCCCTATTCTCAGCCCCTCTCGCTCTTCAGTCTTTCACTTCTTTCATTTTTGGCACTTTCCACTGCCCTGTCCCTTCCCAAAAAGTCCGCCGACTGCTCCCGCTTCCGCGTGCCGTGACTTCCTAACCCGCACCGAGCTTGGCCAGCCCTGAGTGGGGACGACCATCTGGCGACATCCGTCCGTTTCGTTCGGGGCGCAAGACATCTTCCTTCAGTTTCTGTTCCGTCTCCTCCACTCTTGTTCGGGTTGCGGTCGATAGAAGGAGCAGTTGGAACGGGATGATATAATAATCAGAAGGTGCGGCGAGATGAACGAGGCAGAAAGAGGACGGAGACAAGTCAGGGACTTAAGTGCGCTGTTGCAACGAATGCGAGGCCGAGGCCCGCCCGCCTTCCTCACCTTAGGCACGCCGTGTGTGCCTCCTTCCCCCGTGTCCACGTCCCGCAACCCGTGTGCCGGTTCCCTCTTGCTCTTTGCTCAGGTCGTCCACCTCCGCCTGCCTTTTCACGTCCACCACTTTGTTCTTTTCGCCTGAGGTGTTCTCCTGATTTTGCTCCTCTGTCTACATCAGATATCCAGTGCAATGTTCCCTCTTTCCCACTCTGATTTACCATCTATCACGGCCCAGGTGAGGTGACTGAAAAGTACGGATACTTCCTTCCCCCGCTTGCCCTCCGTGCGGCGTGCCCTCCTCCCGTCCTGGTAGTGTCTACGGAGTACCTACCTACCTAGAGTAGGGTAATACGTACTGTACAGGTCACACCCCCTCCCCCATTCTCCCCACACCCCTCCCCTCCCTCGTACTCCACTCCTTCCTTCCTCCTCTTCCAACCACCGAAACCTGAGGACCACCGCCCGGATTTTTCGCCCACCACCGAGAAATCGCGGCCGACCCGTGCCCTCCGATTCTTCTCTTTTTCGTCTTCCACCTTCCACCGCGTACAGCACAATTTCCAACCCTCAACATCACCGCAACTCGCACAACTTTCAACAAAAAACAATCATCGCCAACAGCCTCCGACACCGTCCCGGCATCAAATCCAACAAAGTCCGACCCTTTTATCCCGTCACCTTCGGCCGCTGTGGGCATCTCCCTCAAGCTCCCCCCCCCTCCCCCCGTCGCGTCTGCCCCCTTCCTGGGCCTTGACGCCGCCGCCCGCACTCGCCCGCTACCTCCTGCCTGGGGGTCTCGCCTTTCTGGAGCCACCCTTCTCCATAATCTCGGCGCGACGGGTCGTCTTTTCTCTGCGTCACCCGGCCCCAAAACTCTCTTCTCTTCCGGAGCCCCCCTCAACAAAATACTCCTCCTCCCGCGACCCTGACACCCCCGAACTCTCCCTTCTTTTCCTTCCTTTCTTCAACTTCACCTCGTCGACTCTCCGGCTTTCTTACGCCGACCATCGCCGTGACCTTTGCCGACGTCACAAGTCGCTTCACTGGGATCACGACATCATCCCACAAACCAAGCAAGATTCTTCTACTCCTCCCTACCTTGGGTGGATCAAGAAGTTCATCGCGTCGCGTCTTTTCATCCACCTCCGGCTGAAGACACGCGCATCCGGGTTTCACCACACAAACCCTACCTACCGCCCTCATCTTCTCGTCGGCGCACTCTTTGCTCTGCAGAAGTAAAAAAGACAAGTTCCATCATCCAGCGACACACCGCGACTGATCAAGACTGGTTCGCATCTCATCCACTTCACACCACACTCAACCTCACATACACACAACCGCACCATGTCGGCCAGCGTTGTGCGGTCTACCGCCCTCCGAGCCGGCGGCGCCTGCGTGCGCTGTCGCAAGGGCAAAACCAAGTGCGTCTACGAAAACGGCCGCGCTCCTTGCAAGAACTGTGCCAAGGGCATGCACGAGTGCTATCTGCCCTCCGAGTCCATGGCCCATCACCATGGCCAGTCGCCTGCCCGTCATACCGCCGCTCATCGCCCTGCGCGTGAGAGCCTTCCTGCCTCGGTCCCGGCCGGCGATGTGCGCGCCGCCAACCCGGCTTCTACCACGTCTCGTCACGTTCAGACTCCCGAGAAGTAAGTTTACAGCTTGTTCTTCACAATTCGGCATCTTCATTTTCTTCCCCGTCACTGCCTCCGCCGCCTTGTCTCAAACCTTGCGCGGCGCACACTTTTTTTTTTTTGCGCTTGGCACTCAGTTGCCTTGCGCGCGCGCGCGCCGTGTGCCGGGTGTACTATTCTCGTCTTTCGGCTGTGTCGCCGCCCACCGCCGCCGACCAGGGAGGGGAGCTCGGCCCCCTACTGCATGCGGCCTGGGCGCGGTGGCTTGTTCCCCTTCTCATCACACACGCGCGGTCATCTCTTGTTCTTCCTCCCCCCTTTTGCGTCGTCTGCCCAAGTGCCCTCCCCCTTGTTTCTTTTTCCCCAAGATTTGGCTGCCATTGCTTCGATCTCCCGAAGACGGCGTTTCGTCTCCAACCGACGGCATCTCCCACCGCCGCTAGCCTAACCCTCGGAGCCGCCATCTGACGGCGGGCTTTCCCTTGGATCCCACGAGCTTTCAATATCCATTTTGGTGTACCCGTACTCGCTCTGCCCCCCTCCCCATTTTCATTTCCCGAGTGACATCCCCGTCTCCGCCACTTTTCACTCCACTTCTTCTCACCCGGGCCAGTCGCCGGGATGGACACCTCGTTCCACGCCCCCCGAACGCAAACACGGGCGCAGAAACAAACACGAATGCTGACCTCATCCCCGCCAGACTTACACCGGAGCTGATCCAAGAATGCGAACGCGTCATTTCCAAGACGTACCCGGCCTGTGTTGCTTTCCACAAGCCTTCGTTCATCCAGCAGCTCAAGAACGCCTCTCTGGACCCGGCCCTCATCTACGCGCTGCTCACCTGCGCCGCTCGGTACGTACCTCTGCCTTTCGGGTCTTCCGATCCCCGATCCCAATTTCCCTCCTGATTTGGTGTTTCACTACGTCCCCCCGCAATGTCCGGCTTTTTTTTTTGTGGGTGGCGCGGCCTTCCGTTCGGAAGTCTCGTGTCGGCTCGCTTAGCCACAAATGTCCGGACTTGGGCCGAAAGTGTCGCCACTTTTTTGTTTATTGTGGCCATTGTCTTTGGTCCGACTCAGTCACCGCCGTGCTGGCTCTAGACAATGGTGAACTTTTAGTGGATGAACACTCTCCAGCTAACTTTATTGTCCTCCTGCAGAAGCTCTCCCACCTTGATTAGACGCTATGGCGGGCAGTCCGGCGCGACTGGTGCTGCTGAGCACTTTGCAGCCAAGGCCATGGGCATCATCAACCAGAACCTCGACACTCCCAGCCTCGCTGAGATTCAGGCCATCTGCCTGATCATCATCCACGAGTGGGGTTCCCGCAATGCTGTTCGCGCCTACATTTACCTGGGCCAGGCCAGTCGCATGGTCCAAATGTACCGCATTCTCCACAGCCACCATGCGGCCGTCAGTGATGCCGATAGGTTCCTTCAGGACGAGTCGTTCCGCCGTGTGCTGTGGCTGTTGTACATTCTCGACTGCCTGCTCACCAGCACGCCCGGTCGCCAGCCTGCTTTGTCGGCCAACGACACGGCTGACGTCTCTCTGCCATGCTCTGATATGAACTTTGCCTTTGGCAATGCCGTCTACGTCCAGACCATCAACCTCAGCGACCCCTCTCGGATGCCTTCTGGCTCCCGTACCGACGAGATTGGCGAGTTCGGTCAGATTGTCATGGCCACTCGTATCTGGCGTGACGTTGTCCAGATGCTGATGACCACGACCACTGAGACCTTTAACGATAATGTCTGCACTGGTCTCATGGGCGAGATTGAGCGCCTTCGCGCTTCTCTGTCGATGCAGTACGTCGACAAGCCGGGCCAGATCAACCTTCACATCACCATGGGCTCTGGCTTCACATATGCCATGCTGCACTGCATGCTGCACTGCGCATCCATCTTCATCAACCGCCGCCGCCTGCTGCAGTATGTTACTGCACCTGGCTTCAACCTCGAGAGCTGGCGCCTGACCCCCCAGTGCCACGATATTATTGATAGGCTCTTTACGTCGTGCCACAGCACCATTGCCATGCTCACTGCTCTCGAGACTGGCTTTGACAAGGAGGGCATCATCTGCTTCCCCATCTTCATGCTGTTCTCGTCATTCACTGCCAGCGCCACCGTGGCCTACCTGTCTCTGAAGGGCCTGACCCCTCCCAATGCGGTCGAGACTGCCGGGCATATTGTGCGCGACGGCCTCCACTTCATGCAGGATGGGGTTGACACCTGGCCTCTGATCAGCTCCTGGCTGCGTCACCTTGCCGTTATGCATAGAGTGCTCGGCAACGATGCTGTCGCTGGTAGCCCCAGTGTTGCAGGCACCTCTGTGCCTCCCACCAGCGCCCCGCCCGCCGACCAGGCTTCTGTTAAGGACGAAGCCGCCTCGAACTCAGACACCAACCCCGACGCGATGGACTATGACCAGACCTCCAACTCCAACGCTGGCACTGGAGCTCCCGTTCCCCCGGCTCCTGCCAACAACCACACTGCCTCCGTGAGCGAGAGTGGCCGCGAGAGCGGTCGCGACAGTGAGCCTCCCGCGCCTCTGCCGCGTCGCCCCGGCGTCACTACTATCAACGGAGGCTCCGGCGGCGTTGGCACCCCGGCTTCCGTCAGCCCCCCTCCTCCTCAGCCGGCCGAGATCAAGCAGTCCACTGAGATGCTTCCTCAGCCTCCCATTGGCAACGGCGTGGCGTCTGCCGAGCCTGCTGCTCCTGTGCCCCAGGACATGACGGCTAGCGAACTCTGCTCCGCATTCGAGCGACAGCTGCTCGAGCTTGACGACCTCGCTGCCTTCATGGGTGGCGGAGTTTGACTCACCTCTTGATCAAACTTGACCCAGTTCGTGGAGAGACTTCCACTTCTTTTTAACGAAGCACTGGAACGCCTCGGCACAGTTTCAGACCGACATATTGTACAGTACGACAAAAATACCCTGCGGATGCCCTTTTTGATCTTGCGTCGGGCTGTCTCTCGAACCTTTTCCAGAATGGGATAATTGTGCTTTGATACCTAGGCGGAGTGGGTGTCGCGGAGGTCGTTAGCATGCGACGTCTATGGCATTATGGTATTCAGGGGGGGACACTTTCACGAGCACCCTTTTCCAGGGAGCAACTGATGTGCTTCTCCAGTGGGATGGAAGGTAATGAGTTCTCATTTCGGCGTTGGAGGTGGTTCGTCAACGGTAGGCTGCGGCCAGCTCTACGGAGTCGTTGATCTTTATGTCTTTGTCCTGCGATGAGGCAACATTCGAGGACCTTGTGATTGCCTCATTTGAGGCCGTGCTGCGTTAGTACAAAGCAGACATTAAGGCGTTAGGTCCCAAGTTGCATGGTAACTTTTAATCGAATACCCATGACACAATTCATCACTTTGTCTTTCATACCTTGTGAACATGTGCTGCTTTCTTGACTAGCTAGCCACCCAAATGCCGCATTGTAGTCTTTACCGTGAGCCCAACCCTTTCTTTGTGAGGTCTATAGTTGTCCAGCATGAGTTGAAAGAAGGTGGAAATAGACGAATTGCCTACCTAGTTACAGCACCTGAGAGAGGTATGGGATAATGCTCTCTACAGAAAGCAATATGTCTTGCAATAAGGTAGGTAGTGTTGGTTCGTACCGGACTGTTAACACCCGGCATATACCCAAAGTTCGTCCTCAATGCCCAATGAGGCAGAGATCAAAACCTACATCCTTCATCGTGTTAAACCATCTGAGCTGGCTGATGTAAGATGCTCTCTGCGAACGGTTAAAGTATTTCTAGCGGGCGGCCTTGCGTTTCTTAGTGGATGAGACCAGGGCCGGGAGCGGGAGCGGGAGCGGACTTCGGCATTCGGCACAACACATATCCTTATCCCCGCCCTTGCGCCACACACAAGCCACATGCAAGCCTCAGGCTCACACCCAACCGCCATGACAGCGTCAGAGGCTGTCGTCAGTTGGATCGGTCGGACTTCAATATTCCCAACCTCAATTCCGCCTCTCGACGTACATATGCCGCAAGGTCCTCGACATCGCCCACACCACCCACCTCCCAAACCCGGCGGGGTTCGAAGCCAATCCTCTCCTGCTCGCTCCATCGCTCATTGTTCCCCCTTCCCACTTCCTAAGTTCCCTTTCTCGTTGGTCTCACACCTCCTGCACTCCATCCAAACGGCATTTGCGATACCAAACGGACATCTGAAGCCCGTTCAAAGCTGGCGTGTGTTTCGTTGGCTGCGAATATCGTGAGACACAGAGTGCAGACAGAGAGATACCTACACACAAGAGACTGAGAGAGATATTGATCGCCTGCAGCCAAAAAGCTTAGCAGGGCGATTTCTGGCCCGGCACCAACCCCGGGACCTGGCACCACCGTAACCATCACGCAACACACACGCCGCTGCTCAACCAAGTCCGCTCGCCGCCCACAACCCCGAAGGAAGGGGGACTTCCGGATTCTCGGCCCGCTTACCAAAGAAAGCAAAGCCTTGCACCACTTACTTTTGTGCATCTTCTTATCAGTTTTTTTTTGTTCTTTGACCTCAAGCGACAGGGGCATTCGCCTCCAAGTTTGAATCCCGGATGCCGACGGGGATCGAAACCCGCGACTCGGGGGCCGCCGAGTCGGTCAACGGCGGCATCGCCGCACCCTACGGCCGGGCCTGCACCAACTGCTCCCGCGCAAAGTGCAAATGCATCCTCCGCCCCGTCGGTGGGGCCTGCGAGCGGTGTCACCGGCTCGGCAAGTCGTGCCAGCCGAGCAACCCCATCCGGAAACGCTCCAAGAAGCCGCCGTCTAGCCGGACCGCGCAGCTGGAGGAGAAGCTTGATGGCCTTGTTACGCTGCTGAGGCAATCAGGAAGGCCGAACTTGTCGTCTGATTTGGGGGTTGATATTCACTTGTCTGGGGGTTCTGTTTCTTCTTCGTCGACATCGGCTGCTGCTACTGCTGCTGCGGAGGCGGCGAGGAGGCAGTCTTCTGAGATGGGGGATATGCATGGCGCTGGCGGCGGCGTTGGTGGTGGTGGTTTTGAGTCGGCGCAGCATTTCGGCAAAGGTGATCGCAGAGACCGTGGGGCGTCGTTGCCGACGCCGACGCAGACGGCTAGTCCCGAGGAACCCGGGTACGGCGACGAGCTGCCCTCGCCAGACGAGGCGGAAGCACTTTTTGAGGCGTTTCGCGGTCAGAATCTCAAATACTTCCCGTTTCTCAACTTCAAGGCCACGATGACGGCCGAGGAGCTGCGCGGCGAGAGGCCATTTCTGTGGATCTGCATCATGACTGTCGCGTCGAGGGTGTCAAGTCAGCAGCTTGCGCTGGGCCAACGGGTGCGGCAGATTGTGAGTCACAAACTGCTTGTCGAGAACGAGAGGAGTATTGATTACCTCCTCGGATTGTTGGTGATATTAGGATGGTCAGTACAAGTCACGTTCGTGCTTCTGCTCTTTCTTCTCGTAGTGGAATCGTTTACACATTTGGCCGGTGTCGCTGACATTTTAGGTGTCTTTTCAGGGCGAATCACCAGCTCGGTAACAAGCCGTTCATGTGTTTGTTTTGTCAGATTGCCATCGGTCTCATCTTTGACTTGGGACTGTCCCGCGACCCCTTGGACAACCTGAATCCCTTCCTCTGCTGGAAGGCTGCCCAGGAGAGGGCTGACCGGGAGAAGACTGGGGCCGTGGGGCAGACTCTGTATGTCAAGTCGCAGATGCCGCGGACGATGGAGCAGAGGAGGGCTGTGGTTGCTTGCTACCTCATCTCATCAGCGTGAGTACCCTCCGTCTACTCAACCAACTTGCCAATTCCCGACAGTGACACTTGCTGAGATAACAATGTTAACACCTCTGCAGCGTCGCCAGTTTCTTGGGCAAGATGGACCCCCTGCGTTGGACACCACACATGGATGAGTGTCTACAAGTTCTCGACGAGCAGCCCGAGTCGCCTTCGGACCGGACTCTCGTCGCACTGGTCAGGATGCAGCTACTCAAGGAGGAGGCCGGGAAGATGTCCGCGGCATGGCGTCCCGAGACTACCTTCGATATTGTGGATGCGCACAAGACGCCGCCTGCCATGTATGTCAAGCTGCTGCAGAGGCAGCTCCAGCAGCATATTCAGAGCCTGCCTTCAGAGCTCCAGAGTACAGGTGAGTCTTCCCCTTCCTCCTTTCTCCTCCTGCTGCTCTTGTGCCCTTACCTTTCGTGGCAACTCGTCTCTAACACCCTTGGCCAGACACAATCATCGCCCAACTCCACTGCACAGAACTCTCCATCCAAGAAATCGCCCTCTCCAACAAGACAGGCACCTGCGTGCCTGCCAATCTCCCCGACGTGGCCCGCCTCGACATCTACTACGCCTGCCTGCACGCAGTCAAGGCCTGGTTCGACCACTTCCTCACCCTCCCACCCGCGGCCTACTACACGACCCCCTTCCTCACCTTCTCGCAGCTCTCCCACTGCACCATTGCGCTCTACCGCCTCTCGGTGCTCGAAGACCCTGTGTGGGACCGGGCGAGCGTGCGATCGACGATTGATCTCATTGCGACGCTCGACGAGATTGGAGACCGGTTTATGAGGGTTTGCAGCGAGGCTGGGTTGAATGTCGACGTTGAGGAGGGAAATGCGTTTGCAAAGGCTGTCAAGACGATTAAGGGGCTCAAGGGGACTTGGGAGGCTTCTATGGCGCCATTGGCCAAGGTTGATGCGCCTGCTGCGACGGGGGTTGATGGGACCGGTGTCCTCGGGGCTGGGATGGGTGGTGGTGCTGGCGTTGGGGAGGTTGAGTTGGGGCAGTTTGGGTTGGATTTGATGGATAATCGGTGGTTTACGGATATTTTTACGCCGTTTGACTTTTAGGGGTTTATTGATTGGTGTGTATAGGGTGCACTGGATAGATTATGTATGGAATGTGTCATGGGTATATATCATGGGATGGACTGGGTCAGGTTAGGTTGGGTTTGGGCTGTCTTGTCTGGCGTTGGTAGTGGGATGTTGTCGGACCTGGGCTTGCATCACCGCTCCTCGATTGGTTGGGACGAGTACTTGATGTACTCTTTTCGGATATAGGTTGGAAGATTGGGTGTACGAGTTTGTGTACGTCTGCTGCGTATCATAATGAGACTGGATACCTTGAAGGAATTGGCTCTGAAATTCGGTGACGGTGCTTGAGTGTTGAAGAGGACACCGCGATGTCTTGAGTGAACGAGTGTCAGGGCGGGAGAAGGAGAAGTCGTGGGCTTGACGACGTACGCTGAAGTTTTGCACTCGTGTATTGTGCCGTTCCTTTCCCATGCGTTATTGCCGCTGACTTTCCCACATTTGAAGAGGACCTTGACTCGGTATCAGGTGTAGTCGGCTCCATTGGTATAGTGTCTATGAGCTTCATAACCATGGGGCAGAGCCATAACGCGAGCAGGCCGGACATATATTTAGCCGCTTGATGGGCCTGAACCCTCCCCAGTCGCGGTCTTACTGCAAGAATCTCCCTCAAAACTGTGTTGACGTCTCTGTTTTTTTACCTGGTCTAGGCCGATTGGATGATCTTCAGAGTTTTGATTGAATGCTTGGCGGGGGCGTTGGCCAAGGCGTCTTTTTCCCGGGATTCTTCGATGGCGCTATTGAGCGGCCCGATGTCGACATGAAATCCCACCCCCAAGCCGGTAAGGAGACCGAATAATCCCACGCGTCTTTTCTTTCTCTCACGGCTAGCATCTGTTTGGGTATGGTTTGCCCCGATTAATGCCTTTGGAAGAATGGCGTTCAAGATCGCTCAACGGCAACGGACTCTTTTCGTCGCCCTTGCCAAGCTTTCCCTTGACGCGATGGAATTCCAGCGTTCTGCTCGTGGCAGGTGCCATGGAGTGGGATGATTGATTGGATAGCGCCATGGATTATGTGATTTCTTGGTAAGACCATTTAGAGATGCTATATCAAGGGGATATTCAGCCAAGTCTTTTCTCGCGCAACGGTCTTCCCGTGTTCAAGGCTTGGCCCTCCCATCTTGGGATCATAATCCGAGGGAAGGAGCATCGAGAGGCGGATGGAGGGACACGTTGGTACAAGATCAGAATCAAACCATCTTTGATTCACTGATTTCGAGTTGTGGGTTAGTACAGAAACAGAGTCGTTGGGATATACCAGCAGGACCGATATCCCCTACAAGATCGCGAGAACCTCACACGACACAATCGCGGACCAATTTCTCACCTGGGGAATCCTATTTTCCTGCGTTTGATGGATCCTCATGCTTCAGCTGACTTACGGTTCAGTACACATAGTAAAGCACTTAAAGGCGCGGACATCCAGCTCTCCTCAATTGCCGTTCTAGAACCTTTGGTACCGGCTACCGGATGTCGTCATTTACCCTCGGTGTTACTCCATCGCCAACCTACCAACAATGTCCACAAAATCAGTGGGACCACGCCCGCGCGGGGGTGGATTCGGCGCGGGTAACACCACGTCCCTCGCACATCCGGTTTGAGCGAATCCACGGACGTTTGGGTACACTAAGAGAAGGGAGAGAGAGAGACTAGGGACAAGCCGCGGCGGAAACACGCCTCTCCAGTCTCCGCGGTGGTCCCTGGAACCCGTCCGTTCCTCTTTCCGTCCCAAGTTTTTTCTCCATTGCTGTTGGGACGTTACAATCGCGCTTCTCGGCATGCAGTGTAGGACGGCCTGGACGGGGGTGGCGACGGGGTTGTAGGGTGAAGTTGTGCACCCAGCTTCAGCTCTAGTTCCAGCCGCGCGCGCGCCCTGGTCGGCCTGGCCGGTTGGATTTCACTCAATTGAGTTCGAGGGAAGTGATCCGACCCTCCATTGCGTGCTTCTGTGCCTCTTACTGTGGAAGGGTCTTCGAGTGCCAAGATGGTTGGTGTTGACTTGTCAAGCAACTCAAGCTAGCTTGGAAGCATGGGTTAGGAACATTAGGCCAAGAGATAATCGATTGTGTGATTTGATACCCCCCGTTATGGTGCCTGTCGCATGCGAACATGAGTCGGGGACGGATGGTGGGAGGATATTACTTGTAGTCTTGACGAAGGACGTGGGAGCGCATATCTGTATATATGTATGCTTGCGCTACCATAGCGTTCATGCAGAAATCCTCCCCAAGATCGTGCCGTCACCGCTTTGGCCTCTTCGAACTCACCCGGGTCCTCATCCACGTGCCACCTGTAGCCCCGTCATACCCGACCTGCTGATGAAACCTACTCTCCGCAGAGGATAAGGCACGACCACCTCGACAATGGTCTTTTCGAGGTTCTTCCCGAGCGAGAAGTCGGGCGGCGCCGACTCGACTGTTCGCGCCGACCCCGAGGCCAGCGACTCTGAGCCGTCCATCATCCACGATGGCGATCTCGCGTATACCAGGGTCAAGGGAGGCAATGGATCCAAGCCGTCGTACCAGGAGGCTGTCGGTGCGCCTGTCGAATCCGATTCGCCGTTGGAATACCATGTCAATTGGGTGGCTATTATTTTCCTGAATATCAATATGATGGTTGGGACCGGTGTTTTCTCTACTCGTAAGTCAGCCTGAGCTCTCACTTACATATGTGTCAACATAATCAACGCCAATCTATGGATTCAACTCATGGCGAAGAAAGCACGCTAACTTAATCCCGGTATAGCTGCTAGTATCCTCAACAGAACAGGTTCAATTGGCCTCGCCTTGATGTACTGGGTGATTGGTTTCCTCATGGCCTCGGCAGGCTTCAGCGTCTATCTCGAATTAGCCAGTTACTTCCCCAACCGCAGCGGTTCAGAAGTTGTCTACTTGGAGCAGCAGTACCCTCGGCCCAAGCATTTCTTCCCGGTTGCCTTTGCCGTCCAGTCGGTGATTCTGTCATTCAGCAGCAGTAATGCAGTCGGTGAGTGAAGAGATCATAGGAGTCGACGCCAAAGTCCGAGATTCACTGACACGTGTGGCAGTTCTATCTCGATACCTCTGGAGAATGGCCGATATCACGCCCTCAGAATGGCAGATGCGAGGCGTCGCTATCGCAGCTTACACCCTTGCCGTCATCTGCGTCCTCGCACACAACAGATACTCACTCTGGCTCGTGAACTTCATCGGCGTCCTGAAGCTTCTCACCCTGGTCTTGTCAGTTTACCAACTCAACCCCAAACCAGCCTTCTCATCACAACTAACACCCCATCTTTCAGCATCTCCATCGCAGGCCTCGTAGTCCTAGGCGGCAACGTCAAACACATCCCGGACCCTAAAGCAAACTTCCGCAACGCCTTCGAGGGCACAACCAGCAACGGCAACGACCTCTCCAACGCCCTCGTCAGCATCATCTTCTCGTACGCGGGCTACTACAACGCCTTCAACATGACCAACGAGATCAAGAACCCGATCCCCACGCTCAAGAAGAACGGCATCATTTCGCTGCTGACGGTCGCCATCCTCTATATGCTCTGCAACATTGCTTACTTCGCCGCTGTACCAAAAGCCGAGTTCAAGGGCGCGAGCGAGATCGCGGCCGCGGTCTTCTTTTCAAAGTTGTTTGGCGGGAGCAAGGCTGCTGCGAATGTTTTGAATTTCTTGGTCTTGTTGAGTGCTTTTGGGAATTTGTTGGCTGTGTTGATTGGATCTTCGCGCATGATTCGTGAGATTGGCCGGTTAGTGGATTTTCCGTTTCGGTTTGATGGAACTTTTGCTGACTTTAGGACTTAGACAAGGTGTTCTTCCTTTCACCAACTTTTGGGTCTCGACTAAGCCTTTTGGAACCCCATTGGGTCCGTACATGTTGAAGTGGACAATGACCTTTATCATGATCGTCGCGCCCCCTGCTGGCGATGCTTTCTCCTTCGGTATGAAGTCATCCCCAGGGATCTGCTGATCCATGATTTGAACTCACCACTAACATCAGATGCAGTCGTCGATCTGGCCAGCTACCCCAGCGCAATCTTCAACTTCGCCATGACGTTTGGCGTCTTCGTCCTCAGACGACGTCGCCAGCGCTCCGGCATCAGCCGTTCCGAGTTCCGCGCCTGGGACTTTGTCGTCCTCTTCTTCCTCGCCATTCAGGTCTTTGTTTTGGCTATGCCGTGGTGGCCGCCAAAAGGTGGTCCGTACGCGGGAAGCGTCAGCTTTTGGTACGCCACGTACTGTGTCGTGGGTATCGGCATGTGAGTAACCCCTTGTTCATCGGTGAACCTGAAGTATAAGAAAACCCGCTGACTCATTCTGCGTTCTGCTAGCATCCTTCTCTGCATTCTGTACTACGTCTTCTGGATGTACGTGCTCCCTCGTTGGTTGGGATACGAGATCCGCACGGAGATCGTCGAGGTTGATTCCAACGGCGCCAACACGCATCGCCTGGTCAGAGTCCCCAAGGCGGAGGTTGCTGCGTGGGACGAGGTGCATGACGAAGCTGGCAATTTGAGACGGCGACACGTTACTACCGAGCTTGATTCTGGCAACTCCAACGAAAAGGGGATTTGAGTCTGTTTTTGGGACACAAGGACGTTTGGCTAGCCTGAGGATAGGATGTCTCTCTATCCAGGTTAGCTCAGGGTCTACTCAATCAGGGCCCTAGGGGAAGGAGATGATATTGGTGGTGATTGTCTAACTTAGTCGCGGATGGTTGGTTCTTGTATATCTGCCATATCACTCATTGGAGTGCCTCCTAGCACGCGACCCATATCAGAGTCCGCATAAACTTGATATTATTGTGTACCAAGGGGTAACAATACTTACAAAACTGATCGCACTCTTCATGTCAATGATACCACCTGTTGGACTACGAGTAGGCCCATATTCGAAGTGGAAGTATTGGAGTATGTCAGCAGAAAGAAATACCCAAAGTTGAGCATACCTTACTTTAGTCAAGAAAGGGGTCAAACGCAATCGCTTCGAATGGAGTCAATCTTTTATCCTCATTCCATCATTTCTGGGCATCTTAACGAATTAGGACCGGCCGTACTGCCCTAAATGCTGGTTCTCAACGTTGGATATGCACTTCGGTCGTCCTCATGATACCCTTGCTCTCTCCAAACCCATGCCCAGTTTCCAGTATCAATTCTTCACTCCCCGATCTGTCGCCAAAGCTGTTCTTCTTCTGATACACAGCGACTGCTGCCGGAGTATTATTCCCACCTTTGATCGTCGTACGGTAGAACTCTGGGCTTGGTGAAAATGGCCCGTCCCCGAGTTCATAGTCTGGTGCCCCTTGGCTTCCCTGTTCCCTGTAGCCTTGCCTTCGAGCGGTGCCCGTGGTGATGTTCCCCGTTCTACCAGATCGTCCAGTCGGGTATCGGTTTTCGTAGAGGTTATCGCTGTTGTAATGACGGCTCGATGAGATCTTGAGGGCACGGCCGACGAGGGGTTTTAATGCTGGTGCGCAGGCGGCGATGATGCCGAGGTTGAGTTGGAGGCTGTAAGAAAGATCGTTAGCTCAACTCCGGTTTAGTCCATGAACCATTCGGACAACTTACAAACCCCAGAATTGGATACTTTGGTAACTAGTATCACTCGTCAGTAATGTTTCTTGTCGGTGATACCTATGAGGACTTACAAGGTCCCGTCTTTGCTGCCCGGTTGCGCAATTTGATAGATGGCTTTGATGATGCCCATAATAACAGCCCTGGCCTAGATTAACCCAGGCACGTAGTCTATGTGTAGACTGGGACGAGACTTACAAATATCCCAGACTAAGTACGACGATCAGATACACCCGTGTGCGCAACTTCATCTGTAAGACCCAAATGATGGGGATGGGCAGGGATGCGAAACAAACATCGGTAAAGATGTTGAACGCTGGAATTGAATCAGCTTCCAAAACCATCGACCTAGGGTAGGTGGCTTGTCTTACCAGTGTTGACTAGTGCGAAGTTGACAAACAACTTGATGTTGTAGCACTTTGGCTTGAGGCTCTTGTCCCAATATCCCTCCATCGGGCTACAGTACAAGAAGAAGCTTAGCCATGCCATGATCGTATAGAGCACTACAAACACTAATGACAGGTTAGACAAAAGCCAAACGGTTACAGTGTATACATAGGACTGGATAGATATCGTACCAATCAAAGCCCATAGTGACCTCGAGTACCACTTGTTCTTGCTTAGACGTAGCAGCGATAGGGCGATTGAAATCTTCAGAAACGCCAGGGCGGCGATGGCGGATATGATAGACTGAAAGAAGCCAACTTTGGAAAAGAACACTTGATCTGGCTTGCTGATTATGTCTTTGTGTCTACCGAGTCCATAAAACGCCTGGATAATGAAGATCACCATACCACCACCAAGCGCACAGAGCTGCTAAACGTCAGCATGGTCGCCCTTATCCTGCTGTTATGGCAACCTTGGTAGTATTCTGGATGGCATACGGCAGACATGATCATCGTGTAATCATCGATGCCTATCGTCTTTACGATAGCGGCGCGGGTATACGTTCGGAGGACGACGAAGACGAGAGCGAGCGCGTGAAAAGTCCCCGTCACGGCTAGGATCATGGCCGTATTACTTTCCTTGGCACGCTCTAGGTTGACGGTTGTTGTGCTAGACGTCGAAGACATTGCGGCGGATGACGCGGCTGCGCGGCGTCAAACAGACGCACAGATGGCGAGAGGGGAGTCGAAGAGAGTCACAAAACTTAAGAGAGTGGACACATTGAGCAGCGAGAGGATCAGCGGATTCTTTTAAGCATCTTGCTGTTCCAATTTAGTACTCCAGATTGGGGGCTCATAATCTGTTCTGTAGGAAAAAAGGAACTGGATAGATGAAACCCGATCCACGGGGGCCACACTGCAGTAACCACGCACGCGGTATGGACGGGGCTTTCGGGAGGGATATGGATACAAGGACCTCAATCGTCACGCAACGGGGAACTGGTAACTGTGAGAGGAAACATCATTGGATGACGGAATCGGACTCCGTCAAAAGGGGGAATTTTCGTGCTGCCACTCCAGTCTGCCTCGGGAAGGTGAAGCGCTGTGCCTTTCTAGACTGCGTTCCAGAGCAGGGAGGTTGATCCGTTCCTATCAGGCCATTCGGGCTAGAATTTGGCACCGACGTCGCGAGGTGACCGCACCACTGACTCTTTTCTTTGAGAATTCTGTACCGGAGTTTTCCTTGTAGAGAAGTGGATCGACGGATTTAATGTGCTGCACAGTCTGCACCTGCAGCATCGCCTAAGCAGGTGGTGGGCAGGATGTAGAATGAGAAGAGTGTGAAGGATCTCCCGGGGGCCACATGGATGCCTCCCACATTACGTGCCACCTTGTTGCAGTGTCGTGAGCGTCACTAGGTGCTTGAACGCAGCAGCAAGAAACAAAACGCTGGGGTAAGTTTGCCCCTAAGTTTTCAATATGGAAGATGATTGATACAACGAAGTTTGTGAACACAGATATCTTCAGCAATTCGCCCGAAATTGTTCATTGGTGAGTAGCGGCGTCAAGGAGCGATATCGATCCTGCCACCCCAATCGGGCAGCAGCAATTCGTAAGTCCTCCAAGCCACCCTGGAAAAGTGTATCGCGCTGTCGGCGCGGAAGAAAAAGAGGAGAAAATACTGGGTTTCGGTGTCGGCCATCGAACCGAAGAGGGAATCTTTGCATGATCCCCGGCTGAAGAACCCAGCGGCACAAGGAAAAAAGGAAGAAATAACCCACTAGGTTATTGTTGTTGGCGGCTTCGGGTGGGAGGCACGGAGGGTGTCACCGACCCATGAAAGGATCTTGTGGCCTGCCAGTCGGAAGACATGGCATGCATGCCAAGATTAAAACGGGACAGTGGAAACCACATAAAGATGTTGAAAAAACCACC